>NW_025745773.1:77500-180000 GCF_021184085.1 Oncorhynchus gorbuscha | reverse complement strand
ACTATCCTTAACCCAGATACTGTGTGAGAGGTGATCCTCTCGCCTGGTAGACATGACAAGGCAACATAAGTCATTTATCTCCAACATGTTTCTCTCTCCCCCAAGGTGAATGTGGCCCCCGCCTGCATCAGGGCCCTGACTAAGATGCTGTACTGTCCGTACTGCAGGGGCCTGCCTGGGCTGAAGCCCTGTCATAACTACTGCCATAATGTGATGAGAGGCTGTCTGGCGAACCAGGCTGACCTAGATCCTGAGTGGAACCTCTTCATAGGTGAGAAAACACATGACATGTCCTCTCTCTCTGTGTGTGTGTGTGTGTGTGTGTGTGTGTGTGTGTGTGTGTGTGTGTGTGTGTGTGTGTGTGTGTGTGTGTGTGTGTGTGTGTGTGTGTGTGTGTGTGTGTGTGTGTGTGTGTGTGTGTGTGTGTGTGTGTGTGTGTGTGTGTGTGTGTGTGCGTGCGTGCGTGCGTGCGTGTTCTACGATTGACTATGTTCTGTTTGTTGTGCCTGGGACAGTGGTGTCTTTCAAACTAAACCCTGCTGTTAGAGCCTAGTAACTAAACTCTGGTCCCTGCTGTTAGAGCCTAGTAACTAAACCCTGGTCCCTGCTGTTAGAGCCTAGTAACTAAACCCTGGTCCCTGCTGTTAGAGCCTGATAACTAAACCCTGGTCCCTGCTGTTAGAGCCTGGTAACTAAACCCTGGTCCCTGCTGTTAGAGCCTGGTAACTAAACCCTGGTCCCTGCTGTTAGAGCCTGATAACTAAACCCTGGTCCCTGCTGTTAGAGCCTGGTAACTAAACCCTGGTCCCTGCTGTTAGAGCCTGGTAACTAAACCCTGCTGTTAGAGCCTGGTAACTAAACCCTGGTCCCTGCTGTTAGAGCCTGGTAACTAAACCCTGCTGTTAGAGCCTGATAACTAAACCCTGGTCCCTGCTGTTAGAGCCTGGTAACTAAACCCTGGTCCCTGCTGTTAGAGCCTGGTAACTAAACCCTGCTGTTAGAGCCTGATAACTAAACCCTGGTCCCTGCTGTTAGAGCCTGATAACTAAACCCTGGTCCCTGCTGTTAGAGCCTGGTAACTAAACCCTGCTGTTAGAGCCTGATAACTAAACCCTGGTCCCTGCTGTTAGAGCCTAGTAACTAAACCCTGGTCCCTGCTGTTAGAGCCTGGTAACTAAACCCTGGTCCCTGCTGTTAGAGCCTGGTAACTAAACCCTGCTGTTAGAGCCTGATAACTAAACCCTGGTCCCTGCTGTTAGAGCCTGGTAACTAAACCCTGCTGTTAGAGCCTGGTAACTAAACCCTGCTGTTAGAGCCTGGTAACTAAACCCTGGTCCCTGCTGTTAGAGCCTGATAACTAAACCCTGCTGTTAGAGCCTGGTAACTAAACCCTGGTCCCTGCTGTTAGAGCCTGGTAACTAAACCCTGGTCCCTGCTGTTAGAGCCTGGTAACTAAACCCTGGTCCCTGCTGTTAGAGCCTGATAACTAAACCCTGGTCCCTGCTGTTAGAGCCTGGTAACTAAACCCTGCTGTTAGAGCCTGATAACTAAACCCTGGTCCCTGCTGTTAGAGCCTGGTAACTAAACCCTGGTCCCTGCTGTTAGAGCCTGGTAACTAAACCCTGGTCCCTGCTGTTAGAGCCTAGTAACTAAACCCTGGTCCCTGCTGTTAGAGCCTGATAACTAAACCCTGGTCCCTGCTGTTAGAGCCTGATAACTAAACCCTGGTCCCTGCTGTTAGAGCCTGGTAACTAAACCCTGGTCCCTTCTGTTTGGTGTTCCATGCTGGGTCTGCACGGTGGGTAATGTTTCAGTAAGGAGCTGTTCTCAAGCCCTCCTCTGCAATGGGGACTGGGGGAGGAAGCTATATTCTTCGTACAAAATGATACCTTATTCTCCATTTAGTGGTCTATTCTGGTCAAAGTTAGTGCACTATATAGGGGACATGGGTTAATTTGTGAGGCAGATGGTACGATTCCTCTTGTTGCAGAATCTGAAAACAGTGGAGTGTATTTTAAAGACGAGTCTCAACAGAGGTCAGCATAGATCACTTCTGAGTCCTGTGCCTATGTGTGTGTGTCTGACAAAACTGTTGTCTCGACGACCAGGAGACGACCCAACACAACACAGACCCAACACAACACAGACCCAACACAGACCCAACACAGACCCAACACAGACCCAACACAGACCCAACACAGACCCAACCCAACACAGACCCAACCCAACACAGACCCAACACAACACAGACCCAACACAGACCCAACACAGACCCAACACAGACCCAACACAACACAGACCCAACACAACACAGACCCAACACAACACAGACCTAACACAGACCCAACACAACACAGACCTAACACAGACCCAACACAACACAGACCCAACACAACACAGACCTAACACAGACCCAACACAACACAGACCCAACACAACACAGACCCAACACAACACAGACCCAACACAACACAGACCCAACACAGACCCAACACAACACAGACCCAACACAACACAGACCCAACACAACACAGACCCAACACAACACAGACCCAACCCAACACAGACCCAACACAGACCCAACACAGACCCAACACAGACCCAACACAGACCCAACACAACACAGACCCAACACAACACAGACCCAACACAGACCCAACACAGACCCAACACAGACCCAACACAGACCCAACACAGACCCAACACAGACCCAACACAACACAGACCCAACACAACACAGACCCAACACAACACAGACCCAACACAACACAGACCCAACACAACACAGACCCAACACAACACAGACCCAACACAGCACAGACCCAACACAACACAGACCCAACACAGCACAGACCCAACACAGCACAGACCCAACACAACACAGACCCAACACAACACAGACCCAACACAGCACAGACCCAACACAGCACAGACCCAACACAGCACAGACCCAACACAACACAGACCCAACACAACACAGACCCAACACAGCACAGACCCAACACAGCACAGACCCAACACAGCACAGACCCAACACAGACCTAACACAACACAGACCCAACACAACACAGACCCAACACAACACAGACCCAACACAACACAGACCCAACACAGACCCAACACAGACCCAACACAACACAGACCCAACCTAACACAGACCCAACACAACACAGACCCAACACAGACCCAACACAACACAGACCCAACACAACACAGACCCAACACAACACAGACCCAACACAGACCCAACACAGCACAGACCCAACACAACACAGACCCAACACAGACCCAACACAACACAGACCCAACACAACACAGACCCAACACAACACAGACCCAACCCAACACAGACCCAACACAGACCCAACACAGACCCAACACAGACCCAACACAGACCCAACACAGACCCAACACAGACCCAACACAGACCCAACACAGACCCAACCCAACACAGACACAACACAGACCCAACACAGACCCAACACAACACAGACCCAACACAGACCCAACACAGACCCAACACAGACCCAACACAGACCCAACACAACACAGACCCAACACAACACAGACCCAACACAACACAGACCCAACACAACACAGACCCAACACAACACAGACCCAACACAACACAGACCCAACACAACACAGACCCAACACAACACAGACCCAACCCAACACAGACCCAACACAGCACAGACCCAACACAGCACAGACCCAACACAGCACAGACCCAACACAACACAGACCCAACACAGCACAGACCCAACACAACACAGACCCAACACAACACAGACCCAACACAGACCCAACACAACACAGACCCAACACAACACAGACCCAACACAACACAGACCCAACACAACACAGACCCAACACAGACCCAACACAGCACAGACCCAACACAGCACAGACCCAACACAGCACAGACCCAACACAACACAGACCCAACACAACACAGACCCAACACAACACAGACCCAACACAACACAGACCCAACACAACACAGACCGAAGGGAACAAGGCAGAGTATGGCTGCCGACGGCTGTTATACAAGACATTTAATATGAGAACTACAACAGAGTGATGAATCTTGTTTGATGAGCAGAGCCTTGGGCATATATACATAGTGTGCTTTTAATTTAGTTAGGCTGTTATAACAGAGATAGTTTGTGTTTCAGAAGGAGTGAAGTGTTCAGTTTCAATTAGAACAGAGAACCCTGGGGGAGCGTTCTCTCTCTGCTGCATAAAAGGGTCCTATTGTGACGTTTTCTTGGTCTTTTCTATTCATCTTCTCTGTCAACGCTGCTCTCCATTAGCCAATACAGTGAGGCTTCACAACTGATATTGATCTGCTTTTTTTGGAAAGACAAACCCCTGCATCCCAAATGGCCCACTTGTTCCCTAACATATTGACACCCTGTTTACACGTGGGCTCTGGTCTAAAGTAGGGCACTTACAGAAGGAATAGGCTGGCGTTTGAGACACGGGAAGCATAACAGGTTCGTGGTCAATGGGTTGCATTAGAACTGATGCCATAGTCTCTCTGATTGTCTCTCTCTCTCTCTCTGCGTTGTAGATATTTATAGATCTGCTGTGTGACCCTCGTTGTCCCTAAAACAGCCCTTATGACAGGAGGCTTGTAACGGTGTTAACCTCCGTCTCTGTCTGGCTTTCTCTCTGTACGTGGTGTGTTTACCGTGCAGGCCGTGCAGGCTTGGCTCTTCATGCTTTAAAATGCCACTGTCAATAGCATGGATTCTGCAGCCTGCTGGGCCTTTAGGATACGAATAAAGCCACTTTAACTTCTTTACAGTTCATCTCTAAAACTAACTCTCCACCCTCGCTAAGGGGAAACTAACTCTCCACCCTCGCTAAGGGGAAACTAACTCTCCACCCTCACTAAGGGGAAACTAACTCTCCACCCTCGCTAAGGGGAAACTAACTCTCCACCCTCGCTAAGGGGAAACTAACTCTCCACCCTCCCTAAGGGGAAACTAACTCTCCAACCTCGCTAAGGGGAAACTAACTCTCCACCCTCACTAAAGGGAAACTAACTCTCCACCCTCCCTAAGGGGAAACTAACTCTCCACCCTCGCTAAGGGGAAACTAACTCTCCACCCTCACTAAGGGGAAACTAACTATCCACCCTCACTATGGGGAAACTAACTATCCACCCTCGCTAAGGGGAAACTAACTCTCCACCCTCGCTAAGGGGAAACTAACTCTCCACCCTCACTAAGGGGAAACTAACTCTCCACCCTCACTAAGGGGAAACTAACTCTCCACCCTCACTAAGGGGAAACTAACTCTCCACCCTCACTAAGGGGAAACTAACTCTCCACCCTCGCTAAGGGGAAACTAAGTCTCCACCCTCGCTAAGGGGAAACTAACTCTCCACCCTCGCTAAGGGGAAACTAACTCTCCACCCTCGCTAAGGGGAAACTAACTCTCCACCCTCACTAAGGGGAAACTAAGTCTCCACCCTCACTAAGGGGAAACTAACTCTCCACCCTCACTAAGGGGAAACTAACTCTCCACCCTCCCTAAGGGGAAACTAACTCTCCACCCTCCCTAAGGGGAACTAACTCTCCACCCTCGCTAAGGGAAACTAACTCTCCACCCTCGCTAAGGGGAAACTAACTCTCCACCCTCACTAAAGGGAAACTAACTCTCCACCCTCGCTAAGGGGAAACTAACTCTCCACCCTCGCTAAGGGGAAACTAACTCTCCACCCTCGCTAAGGGGAAACTAACTCTCCACCCTCGCTAAGGGGAAACTAACTCTCCACCCTCGCTAAGGGGAAACTAACTCTCCACCCTCGCTAAGGGGAAACTAAGTCTCCACCCTCACTAAGGGGAAACTAACTATCCACCCTCACTATGGTGAAACTAACTATCCACCCTCGCTAAGGGGAAACTAACTCTCCACCCTCGCTAAGGGGAAACTAACTCTCCACCCTCACTAAGGGGAAACTAACTCTCCACCCTCACTAAGGGGAAACTAACTCTCCACCCTCACTAAGGGAAACTAACTCTCCACCCTCGCTAAGGGGAAACTAACTCTCCACCCTCGCTAAGGGGAAACTAAGTCTCCACCCTCGCTAAGGGGAAACTAACTCTCCACCCTCGCTAAGGGGAAACTAACTCTCCACCCTCACTAAGGGGAAACTAACTCTCCACCCTCACTAAGGGGAAACTAACTCTCCACCCTCACTAAGGGGAAACTAACTCTCCACCCTCGCTAAGGGGAAACTAAGTCTCCACCCTCGCTAAGGGGAAACTAAGTCTCCACCCTCGCTAAGGGGAAACTAACTCTCCACCCTCACTAAGGGGAAACTAACTCTCCACCCTCACTAAGGGGAAACTCTCAGCCCCTTTCTCTAGAATGTTGTTGTGTTGAGGCGTCACATGCTCTATGTTTGTTAACGCAAAAGCTTCACATTTGGGATGTATGTTTTTATTTCACCTTTATTGATAGATGATCAGATGATGATGTGCAAGTAGAAATAATGGTGTGCAAAAGAGCAGAAAAGTAAATAAAAACAAAACAATATGGGGATGAGGTAGTCTATGGGTGGGCTATTTACAGATGGGCTGTGTACAGCTGCAGCGATCGGTTAGCTGCTCAGATAGCTGATGTTTAAAGTTAGAGAGGTAGATGTAAAGTCTCCAGCTGCAGCGATCGTTTAGCTGCTCAGATAGATGATGTTTAAAGTTAGAGAGGGAGATATAAGTCTCCAGCTGCAGCGATCAGGTAGCTGCTCAGATAGATGATGTTTAAAGTTAGAGAGGGAGATGTAAAGTCTCCAACTGCAGCGAATTGATGGGAAATGATGTAAATATATCACTAGCCACTTTAAACAATGCTACCTTATATAATGTTACTTACCCTACATTATTCATCTCATATGCATATGTATATACTGTACTCTACATCATCAACTGCATCCTTATGTAACACATGTATCACTAGCCACTTTAACTATGCCACTTTGTTTACTTTGTCTACACACTCATCTCATATGTATATACTGTACTCGATACCATCTACTGTATGCTGCTCTGTACCATCACTCATTCATATATCCTTATGTACATGTTCCTTATCCCCTTACACTGTGTATAAGACAGTAGTTTTGGAATTGTTAGTTAGATTACTTGTTAGTTATCACTGCATTGTCGGAACTAGAAGCACAAGCATTTCGCTACACTCTCATTAACATCTGCTAACCATGTGTATGTGACAAATAAAATTTGATTTGATTTGAGATAGATGATGTTTAAAGTTGGAGAGGGAGATGTAGGTCTCCAGCTGCAGCGATCAGGTAGCTGCTCAGATAGATGATGTTTAAAGTTAGAGAGGGAGATGTAGGTCTCCAGCTGCAGCGATCAGGTAGCTGCTCAGATAGATGATGTTTAAAGTTAGAGAGGGAGATGTAGGTCTCCAGCTGCAGCGATCAGGTAGCTGCTCAGATAGCTGATGTTTAAAGTTAGAGAGGTAGATGTAGGTCTCCAACTGCAGCGATCAGGTAGCTGCTCAGATAGATGATGTTTAAAGTTAGAGAGGGAGATGTAAAGTCTCCAACTGCAGCGACTTTTGGTAAATGTGGGATGTATTTCTTTACTGACACTGTTTTATACGTTGGAATGAGAGTTGTGATTTATTGGATATTGAGAGGCTTTTTCAAAGCCAGATATGAAGTTTAACATGAAATAGGCTGATCACAAAAACAAACAAAAAATGACTGTTGAGAAATTCAGACTGGGTTTTACGCTACTGAAGTGTGGCACAGAGATGTGAATCCATCCATCACGTTCATAGAGAGAGAGAGAGAGAGAGAGAGAGAGAGAGAGAGAGAGAGAGAGAGAGAGAGAGAGAGAGAGAGAGAGACAGAGACAGAGACAGAGACAGAGACAGAGACAGAGACAGAGACAGAGACAGAGACAGAGACAGAGACAGACAGACAGACAGACAGACAGACAGACAGACAGACAGACAGACAGACAGACAGACAGACAGACAGACAGACAGACAGACAGACAGACAGACAGACAGACAGGTCAAATACCCAGTGAGTGAGTCCACTGGTGCTCATTGAGCAGAGAGACAGAGGCCTTTTGTGAGATGAATAGAAGTCTCTCCTTTGTCTTTCTATTTGTCTCTTTCTGATCCTCGTCTGTCTGTAGAAAAAGACATCACTCCTGAGAGTCATTCTCTGTTCTCCACATTTTGGCCTTATTTCGCTCTCTTTTTACAAATTGGACTTTTCTGTATCTCTCAATCTTTTTACAAATTGGACTTGATAAGAAAACTTATCAGTCGGAATATTTAGAACAGTATGGAACTGAAATGAAATGCTGAAGTTATTTCAACAGAATGTTTATTAGACAGAGAGACAGAGACAGAGACAGAGACAGAGACGTTGGTTCTGAGCAGTAAACGGTCCCAACTCCAAACCACTATCTGTATCCCAAATAGCACCCTGTTCCCCATATAGGGCCCATAAGACTCTGGTCAAAAGCAGTGCGCTATGTAGAGAATAGGGTGTAATGTGTTGTTGTGTACAGAGATGGGCAGTATTTCTGTGACATGTATTTGATTAAATATATATTTCATTTAATTCTGAGTATTTTATAAACCCCAGGTTTATATTATACTGGGCTGATCTACATTCCAATGTATTTTGTAACAAGATGCTTTCCAGAGCTGTAATTTATATTTCCAAAATACATTTCTATACCTTTTTTTTTTAAAGCGGTTAACATTTTGTGGCCCCCATTTCACCCTGTATTGGTATCAGAAATCGGACAGATATTGATTGGACGAAGCGTCCATGGATTCTGATGGCACTGTGGTGTGATAAGACTCTAAATTAACATGCTGAGTATTATTCTAACGATCTCTCCCATAATAATACCCAGTGTGCTTTGCAGGTCATTTTGGTATGTTCATTTTCACATGTAGCAGACGCTGTTATCCAGAGTGACTCGCTAAATGAAGATAAACAACAACATATCACAGTAATATTTAACTGAGAATGTTGTTGTTCTGTTCTGGCTACTTGCACATGAAAATACAAAATACAATCATTTTTAATTGAATAAATGACAACAAAAAAGAAAGTATTTTGTAATACAAGTATTTTGTTGTTTATTTTGTAGTTAATTTTGGTATATTGATCTTTATGGTATTTAGTCATGTTTTCCACCCCCATCCCTGGTTGCCTAGGAGATTAAGCCCACCTTTGACCTCTGAGAGTTTAACCACTGTGATTTTAAATGTGATTATGATGTCACAGTCACTGGGGACCAATAGATGACCTTTGTGTCACAACCATAGTCCTGACTGCTCTACCGAACGCATGTTGATGTACGCAGGCCTTTCCTGCAGTCAAACGACCTCGTGGCCTCGCGGGTGAAATGTTGCTCGTATTTTTCATCCTTTCATAATGAATAATCATTACTTCAAAACCTGCTGAAAATCCGCCGTTTTCGATGTCTTCTGTGATGTACGTTTATAAACTGTAAATATAATATATTTCAACTCTGTATCTGACATACAGGTGTCATGTTTTTGTTAAGCTCGTAACCACGTGTGTGAGGTGGGTCCTTTTGTTTCCAAGTAGATTTGTTTAAGTCCTTCCTTCTGTAGCTCAGTTGGTAGAGCATGGCGCTTGTAACGCCAGGGTAGTGGGTTCGATTCCCGGGACCACCCATACGTAGAATGTATGCACACATGACTGTAAGTCGCTTTGGATAAAAGCGTCTGCTAAATGGCATATATTATTATTATAAGTCAACCCAGAAACACTCTGTGTGACCCTGATTTATCCCCCCCTGCAGATTAAACAATGTAGCTGTGCTCACGGGACTCGCCTGACTTTGTCTAAAAGTGGGAGTGTAAACAAAAGAACTATCATCCTGATGAAAATACGCTCTTTGTCTTTAACAAACTAATGTTTGTGCATATTTTCAGCGTGGAACAGATGTTTAGAGTGGTTATAACTCGAGGCTAACCACTTTTAAAAGGCACTAGCAGGTCTAAAAGTAGTCTCAGCAGGAAATAGACTGATCGCAATTATTTAAAAAAACGGAAGCTCCAGTCGTTGGATATTTCCCAACTTCAATCAACCAGTCCATTTTGAATTCATGATGAAAACCCGGAACGTGGCTTGTGAATCCCCTTGTGGGTCTCGGCAGTTAGATACGTTTTTACAGACATTTATTTCTGTAGGCTTAACGGGAGTCTGTTTGTGCAACGAAGACGTGTGTGTAGAGAGAGCAGTCAGAACACAGTGGAGGGAGATATGGAGTTTATTGTAGCTAGGTGTCTATATAGCTAGGTGTGTATATATCTAGGTGTGTATATAGCTAGGTGTGTATATATCTAGGTGTGTATATAGCTAGGTGTCTATATATCTAGGTGTCTATATAGCTAGGTGTGTATATATCTAGGTGTGTATATATCTAGGTGTCTATATAGCTAGGTGTGTATATATCTAGGTGTCTATATAGCTAGGTGTGTATATATCTAGGTGTCTATATAGCTAGGTGTGTATATATCTAGGTGTCTATATAGCTAGGTGTCTATATAGCTAGGTGTGTATATATCTAGGTGTCTATATAGCTAGGTGTGTATATATCTAGGTGTGTATATAGCTAGGTGTGTATATATCTAGGTGTGTATATAGCTAGGTGTGTATATATCTAGGTGTCTATATAGCTAGGTGTCTATATAGCTAGGTGTCTATATATCTAGGTGTGTATATATCTAGGTGTGTATATAGCTAGGTGTGTATATAGCTAGGTGTGTATATAGCTAGGTGTGTATATATCTAGGTGTGTATTGTAGCTAGGTGTGTATATAGCTAGGTGTGTATATAGCTAGGTGTGTATATATCTAGGTGTGTATATAGCTAGGTGTGTATATAGCTAGGTGTGTATATAGCTAGGTGTGTATTGTAGCTAGGTGTGTATTGTAGCTAGGTGTGTATATAACTAGGTGTCTATATAGCTAGGTGTGTATATAGCTAGGTGTGTATATATCTAGGTGTGTATATAGCTAGGTGTGTATATATCTAGGTCAGTGTATTGTAGCTAGGTGTGTATATAGCTAGGTGTGTATATATCTAGGTGTGTATATATCTAGGTCAGTGTATTGTAGCTAGGTGTGTATATAGCTAGGTGTGTATATAGCTAGGTGTGTATATAGCTAGGTCAGTGTATATATCTAGGTGTGTATATATCTAGGTCAGTGTATATAGCTAGGTGTGTATATATCTAGGTCAGTGTATATAGCTAGGTGTGTATATATCTAGGTCAGTGTATATAGCTAGGTGTGTATATATCTAGGTCAGTGTATATAGCTAGGTGTCTATATAGCTAGGTGTGTATATAGCTAGGTGTCTATATAGTTAGGTGTGTATATAGCTAGGTGTGTATATAGCTAGGTGTGTATATAGCTAGGTGTGTATATAGTTAGGTGTCTATATAGCTAGGTGTCTATATAGCTAGGTGTCTATATAGCTAGGTGTGTATTGTATCTAGGTGTGTATATAGCTAGGTGTGTATATAGCTAGGTGTGTATATAGTTAGGTGTGTATATAGCTAGGTGTGTATATAGCTAGGTATGATATGATATATGCCATTTAGCAGACGCTTTTATCCAAAGCGATTTACAGTCATGTGTGCATACATTATACGTATGGGTGGTCCCGGGGATCGAACCCACTACCCTGGCGTTACAAGCGCCATGCTCTACCAACTGAGCTACAGAAGGACGCACAGGTGTCTATATAGCTAGGTGTCTATATAGCTAGGTGTGTATTGTAGTTAGGTGTGTATATAGCTAGGTGTGTATATAGCTAGGTGTCTATATAGCTAGGTGTGTATTGTAGTTAGGTGTGTATATAGCTAGGTGTGTATATAGCTAGGTGTCTATATAGCTAGGTGTGTATATAGCTAGGTCAGTGTATTGTAACTAGGTGTGTATATAGCTAGGTGTGTATATAGTTAGGTGTCTATATAGTTAGGTGTGTATATAGCTAGGTGTCTATATAGCTAGGTGTGTATATAGCTAGGTGTCTATATAGCTAGGTGTGTATATAGCTAGGTCAGTGTATTGTAACTAGGTGTGTATATAGCTAGGTGTGTATATAGTTAGGTGTCTATATAGTTAGGTGTGTATATAGCTAGGTGTCTATATAGCTAGGTGTGTATATAGCTAGGTGTCTATATAGCTAGGTGTGTATATAGCTAGGTGTGTATTGTAGTTAGGTGTGTATATAGATAGGTGTGTATATAGTTAGGTGTCTATATAGTTAGGTGTGTATATAGCTAGGTGTGTATATAGCTAGGTGTGTATATAGCTAGGTGTGTATATAGCTAGGTGTCTATATAGCTAGGTGTGTATATAGCTAGGTGTGTATATAGCTAGGTGTCTATATAGCTAGGTCAGTGTATTGTAGCTAGGTGTGTATATAGCTAGGTGTGTATATAGCTAGGTGTGTATATAGCTAGGTGTGTATTGTAGCTAGGTGTGTATATAGCTAGGTGTGTATATAGCTAGGTGTGTATATAGCTAGGTCAGTGTATTGTAACTAGGTGTGTATATAACTAGGTGTGTATATAGCTAGGTGTGTATATAGCTAGGTGTGTATATATCTAGGTGTGTATATAGCTAGGTGTGTATATAGCTAGGTCAGTGTATTGTATATAGCTAGGTGTGTATATAGCTAGGTCAGTGTATTGTATCAGTGTGTATATAGCTAGGTCAGTGTATTGTAGCTAGGTCAGTGTATATAGCTAGGTCAGTGTATTGTAGCTAGGTGTGTATATAGCTAGGTCAGTGTATTGTAGCTAGGTGTGTATATAGCTAGGTCAGTGTATTGTAGCTAGGTGTGTATTGTAGCTAGGTGTGTATATAGTTAGGTGTGTATATAGATAGGTGTGTATATAGCTAGGTGTGTATATAGCTAGGTCAGTGTATTGTATCTAGGTGTGTATATATCTAGGTCAGTGTATTGTAACTAGGTGTGTATATAACTAGGTGTGTATATAGCTAGGTCAGTGTAGTGTAGCTAGGTGTGTATATAGCTAGGTCAGTGTATTGTAGCTAGGTGTGTATATAGCTAGGTCAGTGTATTGTAGTTAGGTGTGTATATAGCCAGGTCAGTGTATTGTATCTAGGTCAGTGTAGTGTATCTAGGTGTGTATTGTAGCTAGGTGTAAGTCGCTCTGGATAAGAGCGTCTGCTAAATGACTTAAATGTAAATGTAGGTGTGTATATAGCTGGGTGTGTATTGTATCTAGGTGTGTATTGTAGCTAGGTGTGTATATAGCTGGGTGTGTATTGTAGCTAGGTGTGTATTGTAGCTAGGTGTGTATATAGCTAGGTCAGTGTATTGTAGCTAGGTGTGTATTGTAGCTAGGTGTGTATATAGCTAGGTCAGTGTATTGTAGCTCGGTGTGTATTGTAGCTAGGTGTGTATATAGCTAGGTCAGTGTATTGTAGCTAGGTGTGTATATAGCTGGGTCAGTGTATTGTATCAGTGTGTAGAGAGAGCAGTCAGAACACAGTGGAGTGAGTGAGATATGGAGTTTATTGTAGCTAGTTGTGTATGTAGCTAGGTGTGTATTGTAACTAGGTGTGTATATAGTTGGGTGTGTATTGTAGCTAGTTGTATATTGTAGCTAGGTCAGTGTATTGTAACTAGGTGTGTATATAGTTGGGTGTGTATTGTAGCTAGGTGTGTATTGTAGCGAGCTCAGTGTATTGCAGCTAGGTGTGTATTGTAGCGAGCTCAGTGTATTGCAGCTAGGTGTGTATATAGCTAGGCCAGTGTATTGTAACTAGGTGTGTATATAGCTAGGCCAGTGTATTGCAGCTAGGTGTGTATATAGCTAGGCCAGTGTATAGTAACTAGGTCAGTGTATATCGCTAGGTGTGTATATAGCTAGGTCAGTGTTTTGTAGCTAGGTGTGTATATAGCTAGGTGTGTATATAGCTAGGTCAGTTTATTGTAGCTAGGTGTGTATATAGCTAGGTCAGTTTATTGTAGCTAGGTGTGTATATAGCTAGATCAGTGTATTGTAACTAGGTCAGTGTATATCGCTAGGTGTCTATATAGCTAGGTGTGTATATAGCTAGGTGTGTATATAGCTATGTCAGTGTATTGTAACTAGGTGTGTATTGTAGCTAGGTCAGTATATTGTAGCTAGGTGTGTATATAGCTGGGTGTGTATTGTAGCTAGGTCAGTATATTGTAGCTAGGTGTGTATATAGCTGGGTGTGTATTGTAAGGTGTCTATATAACTAGGTTTGTATATAGCTAGGTCAGTGTATTGTAGCTAGGTGTGTATATAGCTCGGTGTGTATATAGCTGGGTGTGTATTGTAGCTAGGTGTGTATTGTAGCTAGGTCAGTGTATTGTAGCTAGGTGTCTATATAACTAGGTGTCTATATAACTAGGTGTGTATATAGCTAGGTCAGTGTATTGTAGCTAGGTGTGTATATAGCTCGGTGTGTATATAGCTGGGTGTGTATTGTAGCTAGGTGTGTATTGTAGCTAGGTCAGTGTATTGTAGCTAGGTGTCTATATAACTAGGTGTCTATATAACTAGGTGTGTATATAGCTAGGTCAGTGTATTGTAGCTAGGTCAGTGTATTGTTGCTAGGTGTCTATATAACTAGGTGTGTATTGTAGCTAGGTGTCTATATAACTAGGTGTGTATTGTAGCTAGGTCAGTGTATTGTAACTAGGTGTGTATATAGTTAGGTGTGTATATAGCCAGGTCAGTGTATTGTAACTAGGTGTCTATATAACTAGGTGTGTATTGTAGCTAGGTGTCTATATAGATAGGTCAGTGTATATTTAGCTAGGTGTGTATATAGCTAGGTCAGTGTATTGTAGCTAGGTGTGTGTATAGTTAGGTCAGTGTATTGTAGCTAGGTGTGTATTGTAGCTAGGTGTGTATTGTAGCTAGGTGTGTATATAGTTAGGTGTATATATTGCTAGGTCAGTGTATTGTAGCTAGGTGTGTATATAGCCAGGTCAGTGTATTGTAACTAGGTGTGTATATAGCCAGGTCAGTGTATTGTAACTAGGTGTGTATATAGCTAGGTGTGTATTGTAGCTAGGTGTCTATATAGTTAGGTGTGTATATAGCTAGGTCAGTGTATATTTAGCTAGGTGTGTATATAGCTAGGTCAGTGTATTGTAGCTAGGTGTGTGTATAGTTAGGTCAGTGTATTGTAGCTAGGTGTGTATTGTAGCTAGGTGTGTATTGTAGCTAGGTGTGTATATAGTTAGGTGTATATATTGCTAGGTCAGTGTATTGTAGCTAGGTGTGTATATAGTTAGGTGTGTATATAGCTAGGTCAGTGTATTGTAGCTAGGTGTGTATATAGTTAGGCATGGTGCCAGGCGCTCAGCTTTAAGCAATGACATTGTCATCGAGAGATGTGCGGATGAGGTCATGGCGGGATATAATTTATTGGCCAGCTCGTGTGTGTGTGTGTTTGAATGTGTCTCTGTGTGTGTCCGTGAGTCTGTGAAGATTCATGTTATTTCCTGATGAGTGACACCAGATTATCAGTCACATGACACCCGGCCTCAGCTCACGTTGTCGACGTTGTCGTCATCTCTCATGTCCTCACCTCCGTGGGAAATCCCAGGGAGAGAGCGGGGTGGCAGGCTCCCTATCATTATGCATACCCTCGTCCTACTATATACACCACCTCAAAGTCATAACGCGATCACACGTTTATATTGCTACATTAGCTATTTTATAATGTATTGTTAGTTACCTTAACCTAACATAGCTAGTTTATAATGTATTGTTAGTTACTTCAACCTAACATAGCTACTCTATAATGTATTGTTAGTTACTTCAACCTAACATAGCTACTCTATAATGTATTGTTAGTTACTTCAACCTAACATAGCTAGTTTATAATGTATTGTTAGTTACTTCAACCTAACATAGCTACTCTATATATACATTGTTATTGTCAAAGTGCATTCAGTTTTCAGACCCCATTGACTTTTTAAAACATTTTGTTACATTACTGCCTCATTCTGAAATTGATTCAATTGTATATTCCACCTCATCAATCTACACACAATACCCCATAATGACATCACAATACCCCATAGTGACATCACAACACCCCATAGTGACATCACAATACCCCATAATGACATCACAATACCCATAATGTAAAAAAGTGTGCAAATGTTTTTTTTTTTAAACACTGAAATATGACAATTACATAAGTATTCAGACCCTTTAATCAGTACTTTTGGCAGCGATTACAGCCTTGAGTCTTGGGTATGACGCTAGAAGCTTGGTACACCTGTATTTGGTGAGTTTCTCCCATTCTTCTCTGCAGATCCTCTCAAGCTCTGTCAGGTTGGATGGGGAGCGTCGCTGCACAGCTATTCTCAGGTCTCTCTAGAGATGTTTCAATCAGGTTCCAGTCCGGGCTCTGGCTGGGCCACTCAAGGAAATTCAGAGACTTGTCCCGAAGCCACTCCTGAGTTCTCTTGGTTGTGTGCTTAGGGTCGCTGTCCTGTTGGAAGGTGAACCTTCGCCCCCAGTCTGAGGTCCTGAAAAGTCTGGAGCAGGTTTTCATCAAGGATCTCCCTGTACTTTGCACTATTAATCTCTTCCCTCAATCCTTACTAGTCTACCAGTCCCTGCCGCTGAAAAACATCCTCTCAGCATGATGCTGCCACCACCATGCTTCACCATAGGGATGGTACCAGGTTTCCTCCAGACATGACGCTTGGCATTCAGGCCAAAGAGTTCAATCTTGGTTTCATCAGACCAAATAATCTTGTTTGTCGTGGTCTGAGTGTCCTTTAGGTGCCTTTTGGCAAACTCCAAGCGTGCTGTCATGTGCTTTTACTGAGGAGTGGCTTCCGTCTGGCCACTCTACCATAAAGGTCTGATTGGTGGAGTGCTGAAGAGATGGTTGTCCTTCTGGAAGGTTCTCTCATCTCCACAGAGGAGCTCTGTCAGAGTGACCATCAGGTTCTTGTTCTCCTCCCTGACCAAGGCCCTTCTCCCCCGATTGCTCAGTTTGGCCAGGCGGCCAGCTCTAGGACGAGTCTTAGTGGTTTCAAACTTCTTCCATTTAAGAATGATGGAGACCACTGTGTTCTTGGGGACCTTCAAAGTTGCAGAAATGATTTGGTACCCTTCCCCAGATTTGTGCCTCGACACGATCCTGTCTCAGAGCTCTACAGGCAATTCCTTCAACCTCGTGGTTTGGTTTTTGCTCTGACATGCACTGTCAACTGTGGGACCTTATATAGACAAGTGTGTTGCCTTTCCAAATCATGTCCAATCAACTAAATGTACTACAGGTGGACTCCAATCAAGTTGTAGAACCATCTAAAGGATGATCAATGGAAACAGGATGCACCTGAGCTCAATTGCAAGTCTCATAGCAAAGGTTCTGAATGCTTATGCTCTCTGCAGGTCATTCACTAGGTGAGATCTTACATGGAGCCCTAGATTGAAGGAGATTATCAGTGGTCTTGTATGTCTTTCATTTCCTAATAATTGCTCCCACAGTTGATTTCTTCAAACCAAGCTGCTTACCTATTGCAGATTCAATCTTCCCAGCCTAGTGCAGGTCTACAATTTTGTTTCTGGTGTCCTTTGACAGCTCTTTCGTCTTGGCCATAGTGGAGTTTGGAGTGTGACTGTTTGAGGTTGTGGACAGGTGTCTTTTATACTGATAACAACTTCAAACAGGTGCCATTAATACAGGTAACGAGTGGAGGACAGAGGAGACTCTTAAAGAAGAAGTTACAGGTCTGTGAGAGCCAGAAATCTTGCTTGTTTGTAGGTGACCAAATACTTATTTTCCACCATCGTTTGCAAATAAATTCATTAAAAATCATACAATGTGATTTTCTGGATTTTTTTCCCCTCATTGTGTCTGTCATAGTTGAAGTGTACCTATGATGAAAATTACAGGGCTCTCTCGTCTTTTTAAGTGGGAGAACCTGCACAATTGGTGGCTGACTAAATACTTTTTTGCCCCACTGTATTCCTCTCAGATAATACCTTGATAAAATATCCCTACATGTGAGGACAGGCTCCTACACTATTACCAACCTGCTTCGAGTTAAGAGTCTTGGCTACCTCACGGAGAGAACTTCTGATGAATTCACAGGAAGTCAAAGATCTTTGTCAACTTTGGCCACATAGAAGGATCAAGAGGTTCAAGAGTGATGCATTTCTATTTTATTGCAAAGTCAACTTTAAAGTTCACTTGGTTCCGTTACTGGATTCCTCCCCTCCTTTTCCTTTTGCCTAATTATCTATCCTAATTAGGACGTAGACCTGTGTTGTCCTCTGTTGAGTCCTTTGTCACCACAGTGGAAGCGATCTGCATTGATTTTATTTGCTCATTTCTTTTTAATTGCGTGGCTTGTCTCCCAGTGTAACTAGATCTCCACAGTCTCACCATTTAGGAACATTACAGTCAGTGATATTCCCTCTCTGCCCTCTGCGAAGGACCGGCTGTGAGTTAGCTAGTTATTAAGTTAGTTAGTTAGTTACTAGCTAGTTACCAACACAGAATGAATATAAATACTAACACACAGTCCTAAATATACCGTACTATTTAAGACCTGTGTAGTCTGAATCTTTTAAGAGAGAAGAGTAGAGATTTAGAGAGGAGAGAATAGATCATTCATTAAAGGTTTCATTTCAACCTTTAAGTCACAGTGCAGTTCATTTCAGATAAAACATGTCGTTCCAACACGGATGATCTTTGACTTGAGAAACGGACACATGCAGACGCATTACGACACAGGTGACTTGCTACAGTAAATACACGTGTGGTTCATTCAGCCTGTCTAGATGTGGTGCTCTGCTGTCGGCAACTGGCTGGGTTGAATTAGTGGGAAAGTCAGACGTTTCCACCTCCTTGCTTTTAGAATCCATTTAGAGACATTATGACACCTTCCCTTCCTCTCACATCCCTTTAAGAGCTTGTGGTTGTCATCTAACATCTAACATCTTCTAACATCTAACATCTCCTAACATCTAACATCTCCTAACATCTAACATCTCCTAACATCTCCTAACATCTCCTAACATCACCTAACATCACCTAACATCTAACTTCACCTAACATCAAACATCTCCTAAAATCACCTAACATCTCCTAACATCACCTAACACCTAACATCACCTAACATCTAACATCACCTAACATCTAACATCTCCTAACATCTCCTAACATCACCTAACATCACCTAACATCTAACATCACCTAACATCTAACATCTCCTAACATCACCTAACATCACCTAACATCTAACATCACCTAACATCTAACATCTCCTAACATCACCTAACATCTAACGTCTCCTAACATCTAACATCTCCTAACATCACCTAACATCTAACATCTCCTAACATCACCTAACATCTAACATCTCCTAACATCTAACATCTCCTAACATCACCTAACATCTAACATCTCCTAACATCTAACATCTCCTAACATCTAACATCACCTAACATCTAACATCTCCTAACATCTCCTAACATCACCTAACATCTAACAGCACCTAACATCTAACATATCCTAACATCACCTAACATCTAACAGCACCTAACATCTAACATCTCCTAACATCTAACATCGCCTAACATCTCCTAACATCTAACATCTCCTAACATCTCCTAACATCTAACATCTCCTAACTTCACCTAACATCAAACATCTCCTAAAATCACCTAACATCTCCTAACATCACCTAACATCACCTAACATCTAACATCACCTAACATCTCCTAACATCTCCTAACATCTCCTAACATCACCTAACATCTAACAGCACCTAACATCTAACATCTCCTAACATCAAACATCTCCTAAAATCACCTAACATCTCCTAACATCTCCTAACATCTAACATCACCTAACATCTCCTAACATCTCCTAACATCTCCTAACATCACCTAACATTACCTAACATCTAACATCACCTAACATCTCCTAACATCTAACATCTCCTAACATCTCCTAACATCACCTGACATCCAGCATCTCCTAACATCTCTTAACATCACCTAACATCTCCTAACATCTAACATCTCCTAACATCTAACATCACCTAACATCTAACATCCCCTAACATCTCCTAACATCACCTAACATCTATCATCTAACATCTCCTAACATCACCTAACATCACCTAACATCACCTAACATCTCCTAACATCTAACATAACCTAACATCACCTAACATCTCCTAACATCTCCTAACATCTCCTAACATCACCTGACATCTAACATCACCTAACATCTCCTAACATCACCTAACATCTCCTAACATCTCCTAACATCTCCTAACATCACCTGACATCTAACATCACCTAACATCTCCTAACATCACCTAACATCTAACATCTCCTAACATCACCTAACATCTAACATAACCTAACATCACCCAACATCTCCTAACATCACCTAACATCTCCTAACATCTACCATTACCTAACATCTAACATCACCTAACATCTCCTAACATCACCTAACATCTCCTAACATCTAACATAACCTAACATCACCTAACATCACCTAACATCACCTAACATCACCCAACATCTCCTAACATCACCTAACATCTCCTAACATCTAACATCACCTAACATCTAACATCACCTAACATCTCCCAACATCTCCTAACATCACCTAACATCTCCTAACATCTAACATAACCTAACATCACCTAACATCTCCTAACATCTAACATCGCCTAACATCGCCTAACATCACCTATCACCTGACATATCCTGACATCTAACATCACCTAACATCTAACATCTCCTAACATCTCCTAACATCACCTAACATCTCCTAACATCTAACATCTCCTAACATCTCCTAACATCACCTAACATCTAACAGCACCTAACATCTAACATCGCCTAAAATCTCCTAACATCTCCTAACATCTAACATTACCTAACATCTAACATCACCTAACATCTAACATCACCTAACATCACCTAACATCTAACATCTCCTAACATCTCCTAACATCACCTGACATCCAGCATCTCCTAACATCTAACATCTAACATCTCCTAACATCTAACATCACCTAGCATCTAACATCTCCTAACATCACCTAACATCACCTAACATCACCTGACATCACCTAACATCTCCTAACATCACCTAACATCACCTAACATCTCCTAACATCTCCTAACATCTCCTAACATCTCCTAACATCTAACATCACCTAACATCACCTAACATCTCCTAACATCTCCTAACATCTCCTAACATCTAACATCACCTAACATCACCTAACATCACCTGACATCACCTAACATCTCCTAACATCTCCTAACATCACCTAACATCACCTAACATCACCTAACATCTCCTAACATCACCTAACATCTAACATCTCCTAACATCACCTAACATCTAACATCTCCTAACATCTAACATCTCCTAACATCTAACATCTCCTAACATCACCTAGCATCTAACATCTCCTAACATCTAACATCTCCTAACATCTAACATCACCTAACATCACCTAACATCGCCTAACATCACCTAACATCACCTAACATCTCCTAACATCTAACATAACCTAACATCACCTAACATCTCCTAACATCTCCTAACATCACCTGACATCTAACATCACCTAACATCACCTAACATCTCATCTAACATCTCCTAACATCTAACATCTCCTAACATCACCTAACATCTAACATAACCTAACATCACCCAACATCTCCTAACATCACCTAACATCTCCTAACATCTAACATCACCTAACATCTAACATCACCTAACATCTCCCAACATCTCCTAACATCTAACATAACCTAACATCACCTAACATCTCCTAAAATCTCCTAACATCACCTAACATCACCTAACATCACCCAACATCTCCTAACATCACCCAACATCTCCTAACATCACCTAACATCTCCTAACATCTAACATCACCTAACATCTAACATCACCTAACATCTCCCAACATCTCCTAACATCACCTAACATCACCTAACATCTAACATAACCTAACATCACCTAACATCTCCTAACATCTCCTAACATCTAACATCTCCTGACATCTAACAGCACCTAACATCTAACATCTCCTAACATCACCTAACATCTCCTAACATCACCTAACATCTAACAGCACCTAACATCTAACATCTCCTAACATCTCCTAACATCTCCTAACATCTCCTAACATCTAACATCACCTAACATTACCTAACATCTAACATCACCTAACATCTCCTAACATCACCTAACATCACCTAACATCTAACATCTCCTAACATCTAACATCTCCTAACATCTCCTAACATCACCTAACATCACCTAACATCTAACATCACCTAACATCTCCTAACATCTCCTAACATCTAACATCACCTAACATCTAACATCCCCTAACATCTCCTAACATCTAACATCTCCTAACATCACCTAACATCTCCTATCATCTAACATCACCTAACATCTCCTAACATCTAACATCTAACATCACCTAACATCTCCTATCATCTAACATCACCTAACATCTCCTAACATCATCTAACATCACCTAACATCTCCTAACATCTATCATCTAACATCACCTAACACCTCCTAACATCACCTAACATCACCTAACATCTCCTAACATCACCTAACATCTAACATAACCTAACATCTCCTAACATCTAACATCTCCTAACATCACCTAACATCACCTAACATCACCTAACATCTCATAACATCACCTAACATCTCCTAACATCTAACATCACCTAACATCTCCTAACATCTCCTAACATCACCCAACATCTCCTAACATCACCTAACATCTCCTAACATCTAACATCACCTAACATCTCCCAACATCACCTAACATCACCTAACATCTCCTAACATCTAACATCTAACATCACCTAACATCTAACATCTCCTAACATCTAACATCACCTAACATCTAACATCACCTAACATCTCCCAACATCACCTAACATCACCTAACATCTCCTAACATCTAACATCACCTAACATCTCCTAACATCTCATAACATCTCCTAACATCTAACATAACCTAACATCTCCTAAAATCACCTAACATCACCTAACATCCCTAACATCAATTATGGACCCCTTCTATAGCCTATTGTATTGGTACTAGGCCTATAGCCTATTGTATTGGTACTAGGCCTATAGCCTATTGTATTGGTACTAGGCCTATAACCTATTGTATTGGTACTAGGCCTATAGCCTATTGTATTGGTACTAGGCCTAAAGCCTATTGTATTGGTACTAGGCCTATAGCCTATTGTATTGGTACTAGGCCTAAAGCCTATTGTATTGGTACTAGGCCTAAAGCCTATTGTATTGGTACTAGGCCTAAAGCCTATTGTATTGGTACTAGGCCTAAAGCCTATTGTATTGGTACTAGGCCTATAGCCTATTGTATTGGTACTAGGCCTATAGCCTATTGTATTGGTACTAGGCCTAAAGCCTATTGTATTGGTACTAGGCCTATAGCCTATTGTATTGGTACTAGGCCTAAAGCCTATTGTATTGGTACTAGGCCTATAGCCTATTGTATTGGTACTAGGCCTATAGCCTATTGTATTGGTACTAGGCCTATAGCCTATTGTATTGGTACTAGGCCTATAGCCTATTGTATTGGTACTAGGCCTATAGCATATGGTATTGGTACTAGCAGAGTGAGTGTGCATATTCAATGTGAAGTAATTTTAGGACAATATAATTTTGTTATCCAGGCTAGATGGACGTCATATTGTACAATATGTCTCACCTTTTCCTAGTCATAGATGGACATTGTGTCTCACCTTTTCCTTGTCATAGATGGACATCATGCTGAGAGGATGTTTTTCAGCGGCAGGGACTGGGAGACTAGTAAGGATTGAGGGTAGAGATTAATGGTGCAAAGTACAGGGAGATCCTTGATGAAAACCTGCTCCAGACTTTTCAGGACCTCAGACTGGGGGCGAAGGTTCACCTTCCAACAGGACAGCGACCCTAAGCACACAACCAAGAGAACGCAGGAGTGGCTTCGGGACAAGTCTCTGAATGTCCTTGAGTGGCCCAGCCAGAGCCCGGACTTGAACCCGATCCAACATCTCTGGAGAGACCTGAAAATAGCTGTGCAGCGACACTCCCCATCCAACCTGACAGAGCTTGAGAGGATCTGCAGAGAAGAATGGGAGAAACTCCCCAAATACAGGTGTGCCAAGCTTGTAGCATCATACCCAAGAAGACTCGAGGCTGTAATCGCTGGCAGAGGTGCTTCAACAAAGTACTGAGTAAAGGGTCTGAATACTTATTTAAATGTGATATTTCATTTTTTATTTCTTAAAAAAAAAATATTTTAGAATAAGGTTGAAACGTAACAAAATGTGTAAAACGCCAAGGCTATACGGTATAGCTCTTATTCTCTCTCCTTCCTACCTCTCACTGTGGTTCTATCAATTCAAAATGTGTAAAACGCCAAGGCTATAAGGTATAGCTCTTATTCTCTCTCCTTCCTACCTCTCACTGTGGTTCTATCAATTCAAAATGTGTAAAACGCCAAGGCTATAAGGTATAGCTCTTATTCTCTCTCCTTCCTACCTCTCACTGTGGTTCTATCAATTCAAAATGTGTAAAACGCCAAGGCTATAAGGTATAGCTAAACATTATTCTCTTACTCCTTTTACTACCTTTAGCTCTCACTGTGTTTCTATCAATTAAATTCAATTCAAGAGGCTTTATTGACATGGGAAACATGTGTTAACATGTGTCACAATTCCAGTGGGTCTGAAGTCTACATAGACTAAGTTGACTGTGCCTTTAAACAGCTTGGAAAATCCCAGAAAAGGATGTCATGGCTTTAGAAGCTTCTGATAGGCTAATTAACATCATTTGAGTCAATTGGAGGTGTACCTGTGGATGTATTTCAAGGCCTACCTTCAAACTCAGTGCCTCTTTGCTTGACATCATGGGAAAATCAAAAGAAATCAGCCAAGACCTCAGAAAAAAAATTGTAGACCTCCACAAGTCTGGTTCATCCTTGGGAGCAATTTCCAAACGCCTGAAGGTACCACGTTCATCTGTACAAACAATAGTATGCAAGTATAAACACCATGGGACCACGCAGCCGTCATACCGCTCAGGAAGGAGACGCATTCTGTCTCCTAGAGATGAATGCACTTTGGTGCGAAAAGTACAAATCAATCCCAGACAGCAAAGGACCTTGTGAAGATGCTGGTGGAAACAGGTACAAAAGTATCTATATTCACAGTAAAACGAGTCTTTATCGACATAACCTGAAAGGCTCAGCAGGGAAGAAGACCACTTCCAAAGTTGTGACAAAATGGCTTAAGGAAAACAAAGTCAAGGTATTGGAGTGGCCATCACAAAGCCCTGACCTCAATCCTACAGAAAATGTGTGGGCAGAACTGAAAAGTTTGTGGGAGCAAGGAGGTCTACTTACCTGACTCAGTTACACCAGCTCTGTCAGGAGGAATGGGCCAAAATTCACCCAACTTATTGTGGGAAGCTTGTGGAAGGATAGCTGAACCGTTTGACCCAAGTTAAACAATTTAAAGGCAATGCTACCAAATACTAATTGAGTGTATGTAAACTTCTGACCCACTGGGAATGTGATGAAAGAAATAAAAGCTGAAATAAATCATTCTCTCTACTATTATTCTGACATTTCACATTCTTAAAATAAAGTGGTGATCCTAACTGACCTAAAACAGAGAATTTTTACTAGGATTAAATGTCAGTAATTGTGGAAAAAAGAGTTTAAATGTATTTGGCTAAGGTGTATGTAACCTTAACTTCAACTGTATACACAGTGTTTTAATGATGTGCAAATGGTTAAGGTTACACAAGGGAAAATCAACATAAATATGGGTTGTATTTATAATGGTGTTTGTTCTTCCCTGGTTGACCTTTTTTTGTGGCAAAAGGTCACAAATCTTGCTGCTGTGATGTCACACTGTGGAATTCCACCTGATCTCTCTGTGATGTCACACTGGTATTCCACCTGATCTCTCTGTGATGTCACACTGTGGTATTCCACCTGATCTCTCTGTGATGTCACACTGTGGTATTCCACCTGATCTCTCTGTGATGTCACACTGTGGTATTCCACCTGATCTCTCTGTGATGTCACACTGTGGTATTCCACCTGATCTCTCTGTGATGTCACACTGTGGTATTCCACCTGATCTCTCTGTGATGTCACACTGTGGTATTCCACCTGATCTCTCTGTGATGTCACACTGTGGTAATCCACCTGATCTCTCTGTGATGTCACCCTGTGGTATTCCACCTGATCTCTCTGTGATGTCACACTGTGGTAATCCACCTGATCTCTCTGTGATGTCACACTGTGGTATTCCACCTGATCTCTCTGTGATGTCACACTGTGGTAATCCACCTGATCTCTCTGTGATGTCACTCTGTGGTAATCCACCTGATCTCTCTGTGATGTCACACTGTGGTATTCCACCTGATCTCTCTGTGATGTCACCCTGTGGTAATCCACCTGATCTCTCTGTGATGTCACACTGTGGTAATCCACCTGATCTCTCTGTGATGTCACCCTGTGGTATTCCACCTGATCTCTCTGTGATGTCACACTGTGGTATTCCACCTGATCTCTCTGTGATGTCACTCTGTGGTAATCCACCTGATCTCTCTGTGATGTCACCCTGTGGTATTCCACCTGATCTCTCTGTGATGTCACACTGTGGTATTCCACCTGATCTCTCTGTGATGTCACTCTGTGGTAATCCACCTGATCTCTCTGTGATGTCACCCTGTGGTATTCCACCTGATCTCTCTGTGATGTCACCCTGTGGTATTCCACCTGATCTCTCTGTGATGTCACACTGTGGTAATCCACCTGATCTCTCTGTGATGTCACCCTGTGGTATTCCACCTGATCTCTCTGTGATGTCACTCTGTGGTAATCCACCTGATCTCTCTGTGATGTCACCCTGTGGTATTCCACCTGATCTCTCTGTGATGTCACCCTGTGGTAATCCACCTGATCTGTGATGTCACACTGTGGTAATCCACCTGATCTCTCTGTGATGTCACCCTGTGGTATTCCACCTGATCTCTCTGTGATGTCACACTGTGGTATTCCACCTGATCTCTCTGTGATGTCACACTGTGGTAATCCACCTGATCTCTCTATGATGTCACACTGTGGTATTCCACCTGATCTCTCTGTGATGTCACCCTGTGGTATTCCACCTGATCTCTCTGTGATGTCACACTGTGGTATTCCACCTGATCTCTCTGTGATGTCACACTGTGGTATTCCACCTGATCTCTCTGTGATGTCACACTGTGGTATTCCACCTGATCTCTCTGTGATGTCACACTGTGGTAATCCACCTGATCTCTCTGTGATGTCACACTGTGGTATTCCACCTGATCTCTCTGTGATGTCACACTGTGGTATTCCACCTGATCTCTCTGTGATGTCACACTGTGGTAATCCACCTGATCTCTCTGTGATGTCACACTGTGGTATTCCACCTGATCTCTCTGTGATGTCACACTGTGGTATTCCACCTGATCTCTCTGTGATGTCACTCTGTGGTATTCCACCTGATCTCTCTGTGATGTCACACTGTGGTATTCCACCTGATCTCTCTGTGATGTCACACTGTGGTATTCCACCTGATCTCTCTGTGATGTCACACTGTGGTATTCCACCTGATCTCTCTGTGATGTCACACTGTGGTATTTCACCTGATCTCTCTGTGATGTCACTCTGTGGTATTTCACCCAGTAGATATGGAAATTAATCAACATCGGGTTTGTTTTCGAATTCTTTGTGGATCTGTGTAATCTGAGGGAAATATGTGTCTCCAATATGGTCATACGTTGTACACGGAGGATATTTTTGCAGAGTTCTGCATGCAGTCTCAATTTGGTATTTGTCCCATTTTGTGAATTCTTGATTAGTGAGCGGGAACTCAGACCTCACAACCATAAAGGGCAATGGGCTCTATGACTGATTCAGTATTTTTAGCCAGATCCTAATTGGTATGTCAAATTTTATGTTCCTTTTGATGGCATAGAAGGCCCTTCTTGCCTCGTCTCTCAGATAGTTCACAGCTTTGTGGAAGTTACCTGTGGCGCTGATGTTTAGGCCAAGGTATGTATAGTTTTTTGTGTGCTCTAGGGCAACGGTGTCTAGATGGAATTTGTATTTGTGGCGACTGGACCTTTTTTGGAGCACCATTATTTTGGTCTTACTGAGATTTACTGTCAGGTCTCAGGTCTGGCAGAATCTGTGTAGAAGATCTAGGTGCTGCTGTAGGCCCTCCTTGGTTGGTGACAGAAGTACCAGATCAT
This sequence comes from Oncorhynchus gorbuscha, assembly GCF_021184085.1. NCBI lineage: Eukaryota > Metazoa > Chordata > Actinopteri > Salmoniformes > Salmonidae > Oncorhynchus > Oncorhynchus gorbuscha. The sequence goes on along the minus strand of NW_025745773.1, from coordinate 151,575 downwards.
CAGCAAACAGAAGACGTTTGACTTCAGATTCTCCTCTCTCCTCTCCTATCTCTTCATATAGCTCTATCTCTATCTCCTCTCCTATCTCTTCATATAGCTCTATCTCTATCTCCTCTCCTATCTCTTTATATAGCTCTATCTCTTTCTCCTCTCCTATCTCTTCATAAAGCCATATCTCTCTCTCCTCTCCTATCTCTTCATATAGCTCTATCTCTATCTCCTCTCCTATCTCTTTATATAGCTCTATCTCTTTCTCTCTCTCATCCCTTTAAAACGCTCTATCTCCTCTCCTCTCTCTTTAAATAGCTCTTTCACGATCTCTCTCTCCTCTCCTATCTCTTTGTATATCTCTATCTCCTCTCCTATCTCTTTATATATCTCTATCTCTTTTTATAGCCATATCTCTATCTCTCTCTCCTATCTCTTTGTAAAGCTCTATCTCTCTCTCCTATCCCTTTAAATAGCTCTTTCTCTATCTCTCTCTCCTCTCCTATCTCTTTAAATAGCTCTATCTCTTCCTCTCTTCTTTTATAGCCATATCTCTCTCTCTCCTATCTCTTTATATAGCTCTATCTCTTTCCTCTATTTTTAAATAGCTCTTTCTCTATCTCTCTCTCCTCTCCCTATCTCTTTAAATAGCTCTATCTCTATCTATTTTTATAGCCATCTCTCTCTCTCTATCTCTTTATATAGCTCTATCTCTATCTCTTTTTATAGCCTATCTCTATCTCTCTCTCCTCCTCTCCTATCTCTTTATATAGCTCTATCTCTATTTCCTATCTTTTCCTCCATCTCCTCTCCTATCTCTTTATATAGCTCTATCTCTTTTTATAGCCATCTCTATCTCTTCTCCTATCTCTTTCTATAGCTCTATCTCTCTCTCTCTCTCCTATCTCTTTATATAGCTCTATCTCTATTTTTTTATAGCCATATCTTTATCTCCATCTCCTCTCCTCTCTCTTTAAATAGCTCTATCTCTTTCTCTTCTTATAGCCTATATCTTTATATAGCTCTTTCTCTATCTTTATCTCTATCTCCCATCTCTTTAAATAGCTCTATCTCTATCTCCTCTCCTATCTCTTTATATAGCTCTATCTCTTTCTCTCTCTCCTATCCCTTTGATGTCACACTGTGGTATTCCACCTGATCTCTCTTTAAATAGCTCTTTCTCGATCTCTCTCTCCTATCTCTTTATATAGCTCTTTCACGATCTCTCTCTCCTCTCCTATCTCTTTGTATATCTCTATCTCCTCTCCTATCTCTTTATATATCTCTATCTCTTTTTATAGCCATATCTCTATCTCTCTCTCCTATCTCTTTGTAAAGCTCTATCTCTCTCTCCTATCCCTTTAAATAGCTCTTTCTCTATCTCTCTCTCTTCTCCTATCTCTTTATATAGCTCTATCTCTTTCTCTTTTTATAGCCATATCTCTCTCTCTCCTATCTCTTTATATAGCTCTATCTCTTTCTCTTTTTATAGCCATATCTCTCTCTCTCCTATCTCTTTATATAGCTCTATCTCTTTCTCTTTTTATAGCCATATCTCTCTCTCTCCTATCTCTTTATATAGCTCTATCTCTATCTCTTTTTATAGCCATATCTCTCTCTCTCTCTCTTTCTCCTCTCCTATCTCTTTATATAGCTCTATCTCTATTTCCTATCTTTTCCTCCATCTCCTCTCCTATCTCTTTATATAGCTCTATCTCTTTTTATAGCCATCTCTCTCTCTCTCTCTCTCTCTCTCTCCTCTCTCCTATCTCTTTATATAGCTCTATCTCTATTTCCTATCTTTTCCTCCATCTCCTCTCCTCTCTCTTTAAATAGAGAAAGAGCTATCTCTCTCTCCTCTCCTATATCTTTATATAGCTCTTTCTCTATCTTTCTCTCCTCTCCCATCTCTTTAAATAGCTCTATCTCTCTCTCCTCTCCTATCTCTTTAAATAGCTCTATCTCTATCTTTTCCTCTATCTCTCCTCTCCTTTCTATCACTCTCTCTCTCCCCTCTCACACAGACATGCACGTAAACACTGAATCACTGATAATTCTAGCTCTGACTCATTCTGTTAATCTGTAGTATCACGTTGAGACAAACCAGAAGTAGCTGTGCTCTCCTCTGACACTAAACCACCACATTAACCAACCACCGTGAATTTTTAGATCACATCATCTCCCTTCTCCACGGTTCACCTCCCTTCTCTACGGTACACCTCCCTTCTCTACGGTTCACCTCCCTTCTCTACGGTTCACCACCCTTCTCTACGGTTCACCACCCTTCTCTACGGTTCACCTCCCTTCTCTACGGTTCACCTCCCTTCTCTACGGTACACCTCCCTTCTCTACGGTACACCTCCCTTCTCTACGGTTCATCTCCCTTCTCTATGGTTCACCTCCCTTCTCCACGGTTCACCTCCCTTCTCTACGGTACACCTCCCTTCTCTACGGTTCACCTCCCTTCTCTACGGTTCACCACCCTTCTCTACGGTACACCTCCCTTCTCTACGGTACACCTCCCTTCTCTACGGTTCACCTCCCTTCTCTACGGTTCACCACCCTTCTCTACGGTTCACCTCCCTTCTCTACGGTTCACCTCCCTTCTCTACGGTACACCTCCCTTCTCTACGGTACACCTCCCTTCTCTACGGTTCACCTCCCTTCTCTACGGTACACCTCCCTTCTCTACGGTACACCTCCCTTCTCTACGGTTCACCTCCCTTCTCTACGGTTCACCTCCCTTCTCTATGGTTCATCTCCCTTCTCTACGGTACACCTCCCTTCTCTACGGTTCACCTCCCTTCTCTACGGTACACCTCCCTTCTCTATGGTACACCTCCCTTCTCTACGGTTCACCTCCCTTCTCTACGGTTCACCACCCTTCTCTACGGTACACCTCCCTTCTCTACGGTACACCTCCCTTCTCTACGGTTCACCTCCCTTCTCTACGGTTCACCTCCCTTCTCTACGGTTCACCTCCCTTCTCTACGGTACACCTCCCTTCTCTACGGTTCACCTCCCTTCTCTACGGTTCACCACCCTTCTCTACGGTTCACCTCCCTTCTCTACGGTTCACCTCCCTTCTCTACGGTACACCTCCCTTCTCTACGGTACACCTCCCTTCTCTACGGTTCACCTCCCTTCTCTACGGTTCACCTCCCTTCTCTACGGTACACCTCCCTTCTCTACGGTTCACCTCCCTTCTCCACGGTTCACCTCCCTTCTCTACGGTTCACCTCCCTTCTCTACGGTACACCTCCCTTCTCTATGGTTCACCTCCCTTCTCTACGGTTCACCTCCCTTCTCTACGGTTCACCTCCCTTCTCTACGGTTCACCTCCCTTCTCTATGGTTCACCACCCTTCTCTACGGTTCACCTCCCTTCTCTACGGTTCACCTCCCTTCTCCACGGTACACCTCCCTTCTCTACGGTTCACCTCCCTTCTCTATGGTTCACCTCCCTTCTCTATGGCTCACCTCCCTTCTCTACGGTTCACCTCCCTTCTCCCTTCTCTACGGTTCACCTCCCTTCTCTACGGTTCACCTCCCTTCTCTATGGTTCACCTCCCTTCTCTATGGGTCACCTCCCTTCTCTACGGTTCACCTCCCTTCTCCCTTCTCTACGGTTCACCTCCCTTCTCTACGGTTCACCTCCCTTCTCTACGGTACACCTCCCTTCTCTACGGTTCACCTCCCTTCTCCATGGTTCACCTCCCTTCTCTACGGTTCACCTCCCTTCTCTATGGTTCACCTCCCTTCTCTATGGTTCACCTCCCTTCTCTACGGTTCACCTCCCTTCTCTACGGTTCACCTCCCTTCTCTACGGTTCACCTCCCTTCTCTATGGTTCACCTCCCTTCTCTATGGTTCACCTCCCTTCTCTATGGTTCACCACCCTTCTCTACGGTTCACCACCCTTCTCTACGGTTCACCTCCCTTCTCTACGGTTCACCTCCCTTCTCTATGGATCACCTCCCTTTTCTATGGTTCACCTCCCTTCTCTACGGTACCCCTCCCTTCTCCCTTCTCTACGGTTCACCTCCCTTCTCTACGGTACACCTCCCTTCTCTACGGTTCACCTCCCTTCTCTACGGTTCACCTCCCTTCTCTACGGTTCACCTCCCTTCTCTATGGTTCACCTCCCTTCTCTACGGTTCACCTCCCTTCTCCATGGTTCACCTCCCTTCTCTATGGTTCACCTCCCTTCTCTATGGTTCACCACCCTTCTCTATGGTTCACCACCCTTCTCTACGGTTCACCTCCCTTCTGGGGACTATATGGGGACTATATGATAGCTGTGCTGGTGACTATATGAGGACTATATGATATCTGTGCTGGGGACTATATGATATCTGTGCTGGGGACTATATGAGGACTATATGATATCTGTGCTGGGGACTATATGATATCTGTGCTGGTGACTATATGAGGACTATATGATATCTGTGCTGGGGACTATATGATATCTGTGCTGGGGACTATATGAGGACTATATGATATCTGTGCTGGGGACTATATGATATCTGTGCTGGGGACTATATGATATCTGTGCTGGGGACTATATGATATCTGTGCTGGGGACTATATGATATCTGTGCTGGGGACTATATGATATCTGTGCTGGGGACTATATGATATCTGTGCTGGGGACTATATGATATCTGTGCTGGGGACTATATGAGGACTATATGATAGCTGTGCTGGGGACTATATGAGGACTATATGATATCTGTGCTGGGGACTATATGAGGACTATATGATATCTGTGCTGGGGACTATATAACATATATAACTATATGATATCTGTGCTGGGGACTATATAACATATATAACTTCCTGTCATGTAACTATATTACATGACAGGAAGACACTGAAGAACAGGAAGTTACTGAAGGACAGGAAGTTACTGAAGGACAGGAAGTTACAGGACAGGAAGTTACTGAAGAACAGGACGTTACAGGACAGGAAGTTACTGAAGAACAGGAAGTTACAGGACAGGAAGTTACTGAAGGACAGGAAGTTACAGGACAGGAAGTTACTGAAGGACAGGAAGTTACAGGACAGGAAGTTTACTGAAGTGTTAATAAAAGGTGTGAAGACAGTGATCTGAAAGTGACTTAATCAATCAACACTATTGATCCTCCTGCTGTCTTCCTGCCTGTCACAAAGTGACTTAATCAACCACTATTGATCCTCCTGCTGTCTTCCTGCCTGTCACAAAGTGACTTAATCAACCACTATTGATCCTCCTGTGTCTTCCTGCCTGTCACAAAGTGACTTAATCAACCACTATTGATCCTCCTGCTGTCTTCCTGCCTGTCACAAAGTGACTTAATCAACCACTATTGATCCTCCTGCTGTCTTCCCCTGTCACAAAGTGACTTAATCAACCACTATTGATCCTCCTGCTGTCTTCCTGCCTGTCACAAAGTGACTTAATCAACCACTATTGATCCTCCTGCTGTCTTCCTGCCTGTCACAAAGTGACTTAATCAACCACTATTGATCCTCCTGCTGTCTTCCTGCCTGTCACAAAGTGACTTAATCAACCACTATTGATCCTCCTGCTGTCTTCCTGCCTGTCACAAAGTGACTTAATCAACCACTATTGATCCTCCTGCTGTCTTCCTGCCTGTCACAAAGTGACTTAATCACCCACTATTGATCCTCCTGCTGTCTTCTGCCTGTCACAAAGTGACTTAATCAACCACTATTGATCCTCCTGCTGTCTTCCTGCCTGTCACAAAGTGACTTAATCAACCACTATTGATCCTCCTGCTGTCTTCCTGCCTGTCACAAAGTGACTTAATCAACCACTATTGATCCTCCTGCTGTCTTCCTGCCTGTCACAAAGTGACTTAATCAACCACTATTGATCCTCCTGCTGTCTTCCTGCCTGTCACAAAGTGACTTAATCAACCACTATTGATCCTCCTGCTGTCTTCCTGCCTGTCACAAAGTGACTTAATCAACCACTATTGATCCTCCTGCTGTCTTCCTGCCTGTCACAAAGTGACTTAATCAACCACTATTGATCCTCCTGCTGTCTTCCTGCCTGTCACAAAGTGACTTAATCAACCACTATTGATCCTCCTGCTGTCTTCCTGTCTTCCTGCCTGTCACAAAGTGACTTAATCAACCACTATTGATCCTCCTGCTGTCTTCCTCCCTGTCACAAAGTGACTTAATCAACCACTATTGATCCTCCTGCTGTCTTCCTGCCTGTCACAAAGTGACTTAATCACCCACTATTGATCCTCCTGCTGTCTTCCTGCCTGTCACAAAATGACTCCTAATCAACACACTATTGATCCTCCTGCTGTCTTCCTGCCTGTCACAAAGTGACTTAATCAACCACTATTGATCCTCCTGCTGACAAAGTGACTTAATCAACCACTAATTGATCCTCCTGCTGTCTTCCTGATCCTGTCACAAAGTGACTTAATCACCACTATTGATCCTCCTGCTGTCTTCCTGCCTGTCACAAAGTGACTTAATCACCCACTATTGATCCTCCTGCTGTCTTCCTGCCTGTCACAAAGTGACTTAATCACCCACTATTGATCCTCCTGCTGTCTTCCTGCCTGTCACAAAGTGACTTAATCAACCACTATTGATCCTCCTGCTGTCTTCCTGCCTGTCACAAAGTGACTTAATCAACCACTATTGATCCTCCTGCTGTCTTCCTGCCTGTCACAAAGTGACTTAATCAACCACTATTGATCCTCCTGCTGTCTTCCTGCCTGTCACAAAGTGACTTAATCAATCACCACTATTGATCCTCCTGCTGTCTTCCTGCCTGTCACAAAGTGACTTAATCACCACTATTGATCCTCCTGCTGTCTTCCTGCCTGTCACAAAGTGACTTAATCACCCACTATTGATCCTCCTGCTGTCTTCCTGCCTGTCACAAAGTGACTTAATCAACCACTATTGATCCTCCTGCTGTCTTCCTGCCTGTCACAAAGTGACTTAATCACCCACTATTGATCCTCCTGCTGTCTTCCTGCCTGTCACAAAGTGACTTAATCAACCACTATTGATCCTCCTGCTGTCTTCCTGTCACAAAGTGACTTAATCACCCACTATTGATCCTCCTGCTGTCTTCCTGCCTGTCACAAAGTGACTTAATCAACCACTATTGATCCTCCTGCTGTCTTCCTGCCTGTCACAAAGTGACTTAATCAACCACTATTGATCCTCCTGCTGTCTTCCTGCCTGTCACAAAGTGACTTAATCAACCACTATTGATCCTCCTGCTGTCTTCCTGCCAAAGTGTCACAATTGATCCTCCTGTGACTTAATCACCCACTATTGATCCTCCTGCTGTCTTCCTGCCTGTCACAAAGTGACTTAATCAACCACTATTGATCCTCCTGCTGTCTTCCTCCCTGTCACAAAGTGACTTAATCAACCACTATTGATCCTCCTGCTGTCTTCCTGCCTGTCACAAATCCTCCTGTGACTTAATCAACCACTATTGATCCTCCTGCTGTCTTCCTCCCTGTCACAAAGTGACTTAATCAACCACTATTGATCCTCCTGCTGTCTTCCTCCCTGCCTGTCACAAATCCTCCTGTGACTGACTTAATCACCCACTATTGATCCTCCTGCTGTCTTCCTCCCTGTCACAAAGTGACTTAATCAACCACTATTGATCCTCCTGCTGTCTTCCTGCCTGTCACAAAGTGACTTAATCAACCACTATTGATCCTCCTGCTGTCTTCCTGCCTGTCACAAAGTGACTTAATCAACCACTATTGATCCTCCTGCTGTCTTCCTGCCTGTCACAAAGTGACTTAATCACCCACTATTGATCCTCCTGCTGTCTTCCTGCCTGTCACAAAGTGACTTAATCAACCACTATTGATCCTCCTGCTGTCTTCCTGCCTGTCACAAAGTGACTTAATCAACCACTATTGATCCTCCTGCTGTCTTCCTGCCTGTCACAAAGTGACTTAATCACCCACTATTGATCCTCCTGCTGTCTTCCTGCCTGTCACAAAGTGACTTAATCAACCACTATTGATCCTCCTGCTGTCTTCCTGCCTGTCACAAAGTGACTTAATCACCCACTATTGATCCTCCTGCTGTCTTCCTGCCTGTCACAAAGTGACTTAATCAACCACTATTGATCCTCCTGCTGTCTTCCTGATCCTCCTGTCACAAAGTGACTTAATCAACCACTATTGATCCTCCTGCTGTCTTCCTGCCTGTCACAAAGTGACTTAATCACCCACTATTGATCCTCCTGCTGTCTTCCTGCCTGTCACAAAGTGACTTAATCACCCACTATTGATCCTCCTGCTGTCTTCCTGCCTGTCACAAAAGTGACTTGTCCAGTGACTTAATCAACCACTATTGATCCTCCTGCTGTCTTCCTGCCTGTCACAAAGTGACTTAATCACCCACTATTGATCCTCCTGCTGTCTTCCTGCCTGTCACAAAGTGACTTAATCAACCACTATTGATCCTCCTGCTGTCTTCCTGCCTGTCACAAAGTGACTTAATCACCCACTATTGATCCTCCTGCTGTCTTCCTGCCTGTCACAAAGTGACTTAATCACCCACTATTGATCCTCCTGTCTGTCTTCCTTAATCACCACTATTGATCCTCCTGTCACAAAGTGACTTAATCAACCACTATTGATCCTCCTGCTGTCTTCCTGCCTGTCACAAAGTGACTTAATCAACCACTATTGATCCTCCTGACAAAGTGACTTAATCAACCACTATTGATCCTCCTGCTGTCTTCCTGCCTGTCACAAAGTGACTTAATCACCCACTATTGATCCTCCTGCTGTCTTCCTGCCTGTCACAAAGTGACTTAATCACCCACTATTGATCCTCCTGCTGTCTTCCTCCCTGTCACAAAGTGACTTAATCAACCACTATTGATCCTCCTGCTGTCTTCCTGCCTGTCACAAAGTGACTTAATCAACCACTATTGATCCTCCTGCTGTCTTCCTCCTGCCTGTCACAAAGTGACTTAATCACCCACTATTGATCCTCCTGCTGTCTGTCTTCCTGATCCTGTCACAAAGTGACTTAATCAACCACTATTGATCCTCCTGCTGTCTTCCTGCCTGTCACAAAGTGACTTAATCAACCACTATTGATCCTCCTGCTGTCTTCCTGCCTGTCACAAAGTGACTTAATCAACCACTATTGATCCTCCTGCTGTCTTCCTGCCTGTCACAAAGTGACTTAATCAACCACTATTGATCCTCCTGCTGTCTTCCTGCCTGTCACAAAGTGACTTAATCAACCACTATTGATCCTCCAAAGTGACTTAATCAACTGCTCCTGTCTTCCTGCCTGTCACAAAGTGACTTAATCAACCACTATTGATCCTCCTGCTGTCTTCCTCCCTGTCACAAAGTGACCTTAATCAAAGTGACTTAATCTATTGATCCTCCTGCTGTCTTCCTGCCTGTCACAAAGTGACTTAATCAATCCACTATTGATCCTCCTGCTGTCTTCCTGCCTGTCACAAAGTGACTTAATCACCACTATTGATCCTCCTGCTGTCTTCCTGCCTGTCACAAAGTGACTTAATCAACCACTATTGATCCTCCTGCTGTCTTCCTGCCTGTCACAAAGTGACTTAATCACCCACTATTGATCCTCCTGCTGTCTTCCTGCCTGTCACAAAGTGACTTAATCACCCACTATTGATCCTCCTGCTGTCTTCCTGCCTGTCACAAAGTGACTTAATCACCCACTATTGATCCTCCTGCTGTCTTCCTGCCTGTCACAAAGTGACTTAATCAATCCACTATTGATCCTCCTGCTGTCTTCCTGCCTGTCACAAAGTGACTTAATCACCCACTATTGATCCTCCTGCTGTCTTCCTGCCTGTCACAAAGTGACTTAATCACCCACTATTGATCCTCCTGCTGTCTTCCTGCCTGTCACAAAGTGACTTAATCACCCACTATTGATCCTCCTGCTGTCTTCCTGCCTGTCACAAAGTGACAAAGTGACTAATCAACCACTATTGATCCTCCTGCTGTCTTCCTGCCTGTCACAAAGTGACTTAATCAACCACTATTGATCCTCCTGCTGTCTTCCTGCCTGTCACAAAGTGACTTAATCAACCACTATTGATCCTCCTGCTGTCTTCCTGCCTGTCACAAAGTGACTTAATCACCCACTATTGATCCTCCTGCTGTCTTCCTGCCTGTCACAAAGTGACTTAATCACCCACTATTGATCCTCCTGCTGTCTTCCTGCCTGTCACAAAGTGACTTAATCAACCACTATTGATCCTCCTGCTGTCTTCCTGCCTGTCACAAAGTGACTTAATCAACCACTATTGATCCTCCTGCTGTCTTCCTGCCTGTCACAAAGTGACTTAATCAACCACTATTGATCCTCCTGCTGTCTTCCTGCCTGTCACAAAGTGACTTAATCAACCACTATTGATCCTCCTGCTGTCTTCCTGCCTGTCACAAAGTGACTTAATCAACCACTATTGATCCTCCTGCTGTCTTCCTGCCTGTCACAAAGTGACTTAATCAACCACTATTGATCCTCCTGCTGTCTTCCTGCCTGTCACAAAGTGACTTAATCACCCACTATTGATCCTCCTGCTGTCTTCCTGCCTGTCACAAAGTGACTTAATCAACCACTATTGATCCTCCTGCTGTCTTCCTGCCTGTCACAAAGTGACTTAATCAACCACTATTGATCCTCCTGCTGTCTTCCTGCCAAAGTCACAAAGTGACTTAATCAACCACTATTGATCCTCCTGCTGTCTTCCTGCCTGTCACAAAGTGACTTAATCACCCACTATTGATCCTCCTGCTGTCTTCCTGCCTGTCACAAAGTGACTTAATCAACCACTATTGATCCTCCTGCTGTCTTCCTGCCTGTCACAAAGTGACTTAATCAACCACTATTGATCCTCCTGTCACAAAGTGACTTAATCAACCACTATTGATCCTCCTGCTGTCTTCCTGCCTGTCACAAAGTGACTTAATCACCACTATTGATCCTCCTGCTGTCTTCCTGCCTGTCACAAAGTGACTTAATCACCCACTATTGATCCTCCTGCTGTCTTCCTGCCTGTCACAAAGTGACTTAATCAACCACTATTGATCCTCCTGCTGTCTTCCTGTCCTGTCACAAAGTGACTTAATCAACCACTATTGATCCTCCTGCTGTCTTCCTGCCTGTCACAAAGTGACTTAATCAACCACTATTGATCCTCCTGCTGTCTTCCTCCTGTCACAAAGTGACTTAATCACCCACTATTGATCCTCCTGCTGTCTTCCTGCCTGTCACAAAGTGACTTAATCAACCACTATTGATCCTCCTGCTGTCTTCCTGCCTGTCACAAAGTGACTTAATCACCACTATTGATCCTCCTGCTGTCTTCCTGCCTGTCACAAAGTGACTTAATCACCCACTATTGATCCTCCTGCTGTCTTCCTGCCTGTCACAAAGTGACTTAATCAACCACTATTGATCCTCCTGCTGTCTTCCTGCCTGTCACAAAGTGACTTAATCAACCACTATTGATCCTCCTGCTGTCTTCCTGCCCACTATTGATCCTCCTGCTGTCTTCCTGCCTGTCACAAAGTGACTTAATCAACCACTATTGATCCTCCTGCTGTCTTCCTGCCTGTCACAAAGTGACTTAATCACAAAGTGACCACTATTGATCCTCCTGCTGTCTTCCTGCCTGTCACAAAGTGACTTAATCAACCACTATTGATCCTCCTGCTGTCTTCCTGCCTGTCACAAAGTGACTTAATCAACCACTATTGATCCTCCTGCTGTCTTCCTGCCTGTCACAAAGTGACTTAATCAACCACTATTGATCCTCCTGCTGTCTTCCTGCCTGTCACAAAGTGACTTAATCAACCACTATTGATCCTCCTGCTGTCTTCCTGCCTGTCACAAAGTGACTTAATCACCCACTATTGATCCTCCTGCTGTCTTCCTGCCTGTCACAAAGTGACTTAATCAACCACTATTGATCCTCCTGCTGTCTTCCTGCCTGTCACAAAGTGACTTAATCACCCACTATTGATCCTCCTGCTGTCTTCCTGCCTGTCACAAAGTGACTTAATCACCCACTATTGATCCTCCTGCTGTCTTCCTGCCTGTCACAAAGTGACTTAATCAACCACTATTGATCCTCCTGCTGTCTTCCTGCCTGTCACAAAGTGACTTAATCACCCACTATTGATCCTCCTGCTGTCTTCCTGCCTGTCACAAAGTGACTTAATCAACCACTATTGATCCTCCTGCTGTCTTCCTGCCTGTCACAAAGTGACTTAATCAACCACTATTGATCCTCCTGCTGTCTTCCTGCCTGTCACAAAGTGACTTAATCACCCACTATTGATCCTCCTGCTGTCTTCCTCCCTGTCACAAAGTGACTTAATCACCCACTATTGATCCTCCTGCTGTCTTCCTGCCTGTCACAAAGTGACTTAATCAACCACTATTGATCCTCCTGCTGTCTTCCTGCCTGTCACAAAGTGACTTAATCAACCACTATTGATCCTCCTGCTGTCTTCCTGCCTGTCACAAAGTGACTTAATCACCCACTATTGATCCTCCTGCTGTCTTCCTGCCTGTCACAAAGTGACTTAATCACCCACTATTGATCCTCCTGCTGTCTTCCTGCCTGTCACAAAGTGCTCTGTGTTTGTTCTGCATGTGGTAACACGTTTCATTTGAATTCTTCTATTGCCACCTCGGAGGAGGTGACAACGTGTCAGAGATATTTAGTCCATAAGCTTAGAGGCGATGCACAGCAGAGATGTGTTTATGAAAAATGCAGGACAACAGCACACAAATAGAATGTGTTATCAGAATGTGACTGTGAGTGTAGACCGAGCTGTCATGTTAAATCTATAGCCGTATTTAAGTTTGTTGTTTTGTATCATGCGTAGTTCTCTGTCTCTCCTATTGTCTTTATTCTTTATTCAACTAGGCAAGGAAGGTAAAGAACAAATTCTTCTTTACAATGACGGCCTCCCCCAGCCAAACCCTCCCTTAACCCGGGCGACGCTGGGCAAATTGTGCACCGCCCTACGGGGACTCTCGATCACGGCCCGGTTGTGATACCGCCCGGGATCGAACCAGGGTCTGTAGACACCTCTAACACTGCGATGCAGTGCCTTTAGAATGAGCTGCGCCACCCGCCAATGTCATATCCCTTCCTGACCTTATTCCAGAATGAGCTCAGAGTTAGAGCCCAATGTCATATCCCTTCCTGACCTTAGTCCAGAATGAGCTCAGAGTTAGAGCCCCATGTCATATCCCTTCCTGACCTTATTCCAGAATGAGCTCAGAGTTAGAGCCCCATGTCATATCCCTTCCTGACCTTATTCCAGAATGAGCTCAGAGTAAGAGCCCCATGTCATATCCCTTCCTGACCTTAGTCCAGAATGAGCTCAGAGTTAGAGCCCCATGTCATATCCCTTCCTGAGTTAGAGCTTCCTGACCTTATTCCAGAATGAGCTCAGAGTTAGAGCCCCATGTCATATCCCTTCCTGACCTTATTCCAGAATGAGCTCAGAGTAAGAGCCCCATGTCATATCCCTTCCTGACCTTAGTCCAGAATGAGCCCCATGTCATATCCCTTCCTGACCTTATTCCAGAATGAGCTCAGAGTTAGAGCCCAATGTCATATCCCTTCCTGACCTTATTCCAGAATGAGCTCAGAGTAAGAGCCCAATGTCATATCCCTTCTTGACCTTATTCCAGAATGAGCTCAGAGTAAGAGCCCAATGTCATATCCCTTCCTGACCTTATTCCAGAATGAGCTCAGAGTAAGAGCCCAATGTCATATCCCTTCCTGACCTTATTCCAGAATGAGCTCAGAGTAAGAGCCCAATGTCATATCCCTTCCTGACCTTATTCCAGAATGAGCTCAGAGTAAGAGCCCAATGTCATATCCCTTCCTGACCTTATTCCAGAATGAGCTCAGAGTAAGAGCCCAATGTCATATCCCTTCTTGACCTTATTCCAGAATGAGCTCAGAGTTAGAGCCCAATGTCATATCCCTTCCTGACCTTATTCCAGAATGAGCTCAGAGTTAGACATATATAGATCAGCTAATCCTGTATCGGGACATAGACATATATAGATCAGCTAATCCTGTATCGGGCCATAGACATGTATAGATCAGCTAATCCTGTATCGGGACATAGACATATATAGATCAGCTAATCCTGTATCGGGACATAGACATATATAGATCAGCTAATCCTGTATCGGGCCTGCTGGAAGGCACATGGAATCGTCTGTTTACAAGGAAATGTCTAGGTGAGGATTGTGTGTTTGTAAGGTGAGGATTGTGTGTTTGTCAGGTGAGGATTGTGTGTCTGTATGGTGAGGATTGTGAGTCTGTAAGGGGAGGATTGTGTGTTTGTAAGGTGAGGATTGTGTGTTTGTAAGGTGAGGATTGTGTGTTTGTAAGGTGAGGATTGTGTGTTTGTAAGGTGAGGATTGTGTGTTTGTAAGGTGAGGATTGTGTGTTTGTAAGGTGAGGATTGTGTGTTTGTAAGGTGAGGATTGTGTGTTTGTAAGGTGAGGATTGTGTGTTTGTAAGGTGAGGATTGTGTGTTTGTAAGGTGAGGACTGTGTGTTTGTAAGGTGAGGATTGTGTGTTTATAAGGTGAGGTTGTGCTGTGTGATTTAAAGGGGAGGACTGTATGTTTATAAGGTGAGGGTTGTGCTGTGTGATTTAAAGGGGAGGACTGTGTGTTTATAAGGAGAGGGTTGTGTGTTTGTAAGGGGAGGACTGTGTGTTTATAAGGTGAGGGTTGTGTGTTTGTAAGGTGGGGACTGTGTGTTTATAAGGTGAGGGTTGTGCTGTGTGATTTAAAGGGGAGGACTGTGTGTTTATAAGGTGAGGGTTGTGCTGTGTGATTTAAAGGGGAGGACTGTGTGTGTATAAGGTGAGGTTGTGCTGTGTGATTTAAAGGGGAGGACTGTGTGTTTATAAGGTGAGGGTTGTGCTGTGTGATTTAAAGGGGATGACTGTGTGTTTATAAGGTGAGGGTTGTGCTGTGTGATTTAAAGGGGAGGACTGCGTGTTTATAAGGTGAGGTTGTGCTGTGTGATTTAAAGGGGAGGACTGTGTGTTTATAAGGTGAGGGTTGTGCTGTGTGATTTAAAGGGGAGGTCTGTGTATTTATAAGGTGAGGGTTGTGCTGTGTGATTTAAAGGGGAGGACTGTGTGTTTATAAGGTGAGGGTTGTGCTGTGTGATTTAAAGGGGAGGTCTGTGTGTTTATAAGGTGAGGGTTGTGCTGTGTGATTTAAAGGGGAGGTCTGTGTGTTTATAAGGTGAGGTTGTGCTGTGTGATTTAAAGGGGAGGTTTGTGTGATTTAAAGGGGAGGACTGTGTGATTTAAAGGTGCTTGACCTTCTCTACTTGATGTTCAGTGAATTGTTCTGCACTAAAACACAAGTGCTTCAGCAAATGGCAGTTAACAGCCACTAAAATCTAAATGAATTGATGACTATCAAGCCTCTGGCAGGACTGGCAGGACTCGTGATCCACTGTCTGTCTTTTAGAGATATTACAGGAAACTCTGTCATTTAACTAATCATTTGTTCATTAGTCCTTAAATAATTGATCGATCTCCACGTCAGACAGAGTCTGCATTAATGACTGAATTGTAAATATATGAGGCTTGAAGGTTCTATTCCGGTAGAATTGATTTGATACACAAATACCGGTAGATATACCGGAGGATATACCGGAGATATGAAAGTTAAACATATTGTTATTGAATGTGGAGGTTAGTTAGGAGGAAGGAACATGTCTCTCTCTCTCTCTCTCTCTCTCTCTCTCTCTCTCTCTCTCTCTCTCTCTCTCTCTCTCTCTCTCTCTCTCTCTCTCTCTCTCTCTCTCTCTCTCTCTCTCTCTCTCTCTGTCTCTCTCTCTCTCTCTCTCTCTCTCTCTGTCTCTGTCTCTGTCTCTCTCTCTCTCTCTCTCTCTCTCTCTCTCTCTCTCTCTCTCTCTCTCTCTCTCTCTCTCTCTCTCTCTCTCTCTCTCTCTCTCTCTCTCTCTCTCTCTCTCTCTCTCTCTCTCTGTCTCTCTCTCTGTCTCTGTCTCTCTCTCTCTCTCTCTCTCTCTCTCTCTCTCTCTCTCTCTCTCTCTCTCTCTCTCTCTCTCTCTCTCTCTCTCTCTCTCTTTCTCTCTTTCTCTCTCTCTTTGTGTGTGTGGGGGGGGGGACGACTGCCTGCCTCTGCATAATGCAAAACAAATACATTTTTTTGAGGAAAGGAGTATGAGAGCTGTTGCTCTTCATAAAAATGTAGTGTTTAAAGTAACATTTCTGAGCGTAGCGAGATGGTGGGCGTTATGTTCCGTTCTCATCTTGTCAACTAGTTTTCTTTCTCTGGCGGGTCTGTTATGTTCCAGGGGGCAGCATCCCAAATCACACCCTGTCCCCTATATTACTGCACTACTTTTGCACTATATTGGGGTTAAGGGTGCCCTTCGGGACACGGAACCCAGTCTGCTGTGAGAGAGCAGCAGCCCAATTAGGAGACGGGCAAAATGTTAGAATGTTACTCGTCTCAGAGTAAAGCTGTTTAATCCTCTGAAGCTTCCTTCTAAAAAACTAAATACGAGTTTAATGAAGTCATCCTCCCTCTCCACTCCTTAACACTGTTCTGTCTTAAATGGCTTCCTATGAAATCTATAGCAATTTAAAGGAGAATTCAATGTCTTTTCAACTCGAACAGTAGATGGCTTTATCAAAAGGGCTTTTATCAAAAGGGATTGAATTAGTGTTTGTCTCAATGGGATGAAACATGGGATTTACTTAGTGTGTGCTGTTACTGTTTCCTGCACAGAAGGAAACACTGTCTGTGTCAACAGTGTTTTTGTCCTGATTTCAAAGGCATGCTACAGCTAAGGTATGCTACAGCTAAGGCATGCTACAGCTAAGGCATGCTACAGCTAAGGTATGCTACAGCCAAGGCATGCTGGAGCTAAGGCATGCTGGAGCTAAGGCATGCTACAGCTAAGACATGCTACAGCTAAGGCATGCTGGAGCGAAGGCATGCTACAGCTAACCGGGGTGGAATACCATGGAATCGTCTGGTGAAGAAGAGGTCAAGTATGAGAAACTAGGAGCCCGACCGCGGGGCCAAAGACAACCAGAACTGGGTGAGCTGCTGACTGAAGGAGCAGTTGGGGGACCAGAACCACACCCAACCATGGTAACCCTTTTTCAGCAACTTTTCACCTGCCTTGAGAGGAGGGACGAAGACCTCAAGCAGGAGTTACGTGGCCTACGCCAATCTATCCTCACAGCTCCCCACCAGGCGGAACTCGTCAGTGAGAGCCCAAGATTGGGTCTTCCAACACCAGGACGACAAAGGCTCGATGCAGCAGGGACTTCAACTCCACAGCAGGCACCCCAAGCAGTAATGAGGCCAGCACCAGGAGACCAGTCCAGCAGTGTTAACGTCCATCTTCCAGCATTCCTGAGGAAGGAGCCAGAGATGCCCTCATACCAGCAGGGGGAGGACATTGAAAACTACCTGCTGAGGTTTGAGCGCATGGCTAAGACGTGGCAGTGGCCGGAGGTAGAGTGGGCCTGCAGACTTGTCCCATTGCTCACAGGCAAGGCCTTAGAGGCTTACACAGCAATGGATGAGGGGCTGTCCAATGTCTACAAGGGCTTGAAGGAAGCGCTGCTGGTGAAGTTTGACATCTCACCGGAAACCTACCGTCAACGCTTCAGAGCTGCATCAACGCCATCGGGTGAGTCGCCGACAGAGACGTACCACCGCCTCAAGGGTCTCTACCGACGATGGGTTCGACCGGGGAGAAGACACAGGACGAAATCGGGAGGTCATCATCCTCGAGCAACTTCTACAAGTTCTACCACACGACATTCGAACCTGGGTCCGAGAGCACGAGCCCAAGGACGGGCTTATGGCGGCCAAGCTTGCACTGCAGTATCTTAATGCACGTAAAGGGGGCCCACCACAACCTGCAGCACCCGCTCCAAGGAGTCTCAGAGACACAAGGGACATCAGAAACGCCAGAGATGGTGGAGGTAACTCTGGGGGTTATGTGTCTGGGAGGGAGGTAAGGGATCATGCAGTTCGCTCTGATGGGAGGGGTCTGACCTGTTTTTACTGCCGGCAGCAGGGGCACAAAGCTTCAATGTGTCCGCTACGTAAATCCAAGCTCTCGGGTTACTGTTATGTACCCAGAGAGGGGGATGGTGTTCAGAATAGACAGACTCGGGAAGGGTCATGCTTGGTACCTGTAAAAGTGAATGGTAAAAGTCTTACTGCAATGATTGACACCGGCAGTTCCCTGTCATTGATCAGAAAAGGTAATGTACCTGTTAATGACATTGATTATGGTCATCAGACACTGATCCAATGTGTCCATGGTGACCAGTCACAGCAGCCCACAGCTGAGCTCACAGTTGAGATTCAGGGTCAGAAATACCTCCTCAAAGTTGGGGTAATGGAGAAGCTACCTTTTGAGATGATTTTGGGGAGGGATGTGCCAGTACTCTCTGATCTGTTGGGAAGTGTGGGGGGTCAGCTATATGAGCAGTCAGTTTGCAGTCTGATGTTCAGATGGCATGTTCAGTTGTCACTCGTGCCCAGGCCAAAGCTGGTTTACAACCTCTGCCTGACTTGTGTGATAGTCTGTGCGAGGGGGGAACCAAAGGGCCCAGAAAGTCACGCCGCCAGCGGCGTCTTGAGAAGTATGTGGGAACCCCTGTACCTGTTGCTGATGTGTCTGGGTTAGAGGTGCAATGGGATGTTCCACAAAATTTTGCTGGAGCTCCAGCCTTTCAGGTTCTGTGTCCGTCACAAGGCAGGAAAAGAGAACGTTACTGCGGACTACCTATCAAGGCTCCCGTACATGGTCGCTTCAGGAGAGGAGGAAGGTAATGTGACGTAGAAGTCCGTCACTGGCCGCGGGCAGCATTTGGTTCTTTAAAGCACACACATATTCTTCACTCCTCCCTGCGCCATTATAAGATAAGTTAACAATGTGGGTCGACACACAAATTAACTTCTGTCTTGGTGCATGCATTTCACACCTGTCAGTGTTCATATTTGAGAGATACAATAATTATTGTACTTATCAATGTTGTGGATGAGCGCATTGTTTGTTTGTTCTGTTCCTCTCTCTCCATCTCTGTAGCTTCCGGGTATGCTGGAAAAGGACCCGAGCTAAGGGAATTGGGTTGGCTTTATAGTGCCTGTCCCAAATGGCTCATTAATGCATATGGGCTTATTGAAAGATATTGTCAGTAGTGATGTAATGTTGTAAATGTTATGTTGTGATATTGTTTAAAACCGTGTTGCAATGTATATCCTTTATTATGTGTAGTTCATGGAAAATGTAGGTTTGTTTTGTTAATTGATTAATTAATTAAAGTTAATTGTTCTGAGGGGAGGGGCTAGCCCTACAAAAGGAGCCTCTCTTTCAGTCATGGGGAGGTTTTTGTTTTGGATTGAGCTGTGGATGGGGCAGCATTGTTTTTAAGCTGTCCCATAAGGTAGACGTTGATGGCAGTACTGTTGTTTTTTTGTTCCGGAATCACTTGTAAATAAACACCTTTGCACAGAAGAACTTTTGCGGTTCCGCCATATTTTTATTTTGATAGAGGTTAGGTTATCCAGTTTAGCCTTCTGGCCTACTCTACGTGACACCCTGGTTCAGTGGTCTAAGGCACTGCATCTCAGTGCTAGAGGAGTCACTACAGACCCTGGTTTGTTCCTGGGCTGTGTCCCAGCGGTCTAAGCCACTGCATCTCAGTGTTTGAGGCGTCACTCCAGACCCAGGTTTGTTCCCGGGCTGTTTCACAGCCGGCCGTGACCAGGAGACCCATGAAGCAGAGCACAATTGTCCCCGCGTCGTCCGGTTTAGGGGAGACTTTGGCCGGCCAAACCGGTGTTTCTTCTGAACACCGGTGCAGCTGGCTTCCGGGTTAAGCGAGCAGTGTGTTAAGAAACAGTGAGGCTTGGCTGGAATGAGTTTCGGAGGACGCAGGGCTCTCGACCTTCGCCTCTCCCGAGTCCGTACTGGAGTTGCAGCAGTGGGACAAGACTGTAACTACCAATTGGATGTAAAAAAGGGGGCAAAAGTTTAACAAAAAAAGAGAGAGATTCTTCAATGAATCTAAAAGGAGACATGATGATAATCTGAGACGTGATGATAATCTGAGACGTGATGATAATCTGAGACATGATGATAATCTGAGACATGATGATAATCTGAGACATGATTATAATCTGAGACATGATGATAATCTGAGACATGATGATAATCTGAGACATGATGATAATCTGAGACATGATGATAATCTGAGACATGATGATAATCTGAGACATGATGATAATCTGAGACATGATGATAATCTGAGACATGATGATAATCTGAGACATGATGATAATCTGAGACATGATGATAATCTGAGACATGATAATAATCTGAGACATGATGATAATCTGAGACATGATGATAATCTGAGACATGATGATAATCTGAGACATGATGATAATCTGAGACATGATGATAATCTGAGACATGATGATAATCTGAGACATGATAATCTGAGACATGATGATAATCTGAGACGTGATGATAATCTGAGACGTGATGATAATCTGAGACGTGATGATAATCTGAGACATGATAATCTGAGACATGATGATAATCTGAGACGTGATGATAATCTGAGACATGATGATAATCTGAGACATGATGATAATCTGAGACATGATGATAATCTGAGACATGATAATCTGAGACATGATGATAATCTGAGACATGATGATAATCTGAGACACGATAATCTGAGACATGATAATCTGCACAAAGTCAAAATGTCCATTTTTAAACAATGGAAGAGCTTTTCTCATTCATCTACTTGAGAACCATTTAGGGTTCAAATAAAACTGTTGAATGAGTGAAGCTTTTAGAGAGAGGTTTAGTGCTTTATATTTAATAACCTCAACCCACCCAGTTCATATTCATTATATAGACAGGCACTTTATCTTGTCTGGTTTAGCGTCTCAGATAAAGCTAAATATTTTTGCTCATATGATTTAAAACGAATCATCAGGACTAAGTAAGTGAGTAAAACTGAGATATGACTAAGGAGTTAATCAGGAAATTTTTGTCTATAAATAGAAAGGTATTTACATGTCCATGGTTGCAGGATCTTGTCATGTTTTTACTAGTTTCTATTGAAATTCATTGTGGGAGCTCATTTATATATATGTCTACTTCACCGCCAGTCCATTTCATAGGAAACTGCAGGGTAATGTAAAAGTTGTCTTCTAAATATCCAATATGTAATATTGTCCACTTAATTAGGTTTTAATCCAGAGAGACAGAGAAGTTCTCTAATCTCTAGATGTTCAAGGAGAATTGGATCCAGCTTTGATATTTTAATCTGAAATCTTCATTTTAATCAGACCTGACAACAAACAACCCCAGCCTGGTCATTTTAATCCTCTATGTACCTGGCAGGAGAAGGCCTGGTCATTTTAATCCTCTATGTACCTGGCAGGAGAAGGCCTGGTCATTTTAATCCTCTATGTACCTGGCAGGAGAAGGCCTGGTCATTTTAATCCTCTATGTACCTGGCAGAAGAAGGCCTGGTCATTTTAATCCTCTATGTACCTGGCAGGAGAAGGCCTGGTCATTTTAATCCTCTATGTACCTGGCAGGAGAAGGCCTGGTCATTTTAATCCTCTATGTACCTGGCAGGAGAAGGCCTGGTCATTTTAATCTCTATGTACCTGGCAGGAGAAGGCCTGGTCATTTTAATATCTATGTACCTGGCAGGAGAAGGCCTGGTCATTTTAATCCTCTATGTACCTGGCAGGAGAAGGCCAGTTCATTTTAATCCTCTATGTACCTGGCAGGAGAAGGCCTGGTCATTTTAATCCTCTATGTACCTGGCAGGAGAAGGCCTGGTCATTTTAATACTCTATGTACCTGGCAGGAGAAGGCCTGGTCATTTTAATCCTCTATGTACCTGGCAGGAGAAGGCCTTGTCATTTTAATCCTCTATGTACCTGGCAGGAGAAGGCCAGTTCATTTTAATCCTCTATGTACCTGGCAGGAGAAGGCCTGGTCATTTTAATCCTCTATGTACCTGGCAGGAGAAGGCCTGGTCATTTTAATCCTCTATGTACCTGGCAGGAGAAGGCCTGTCATTTTAATCCTCTATGTACCTGGCAGGAGAAGGCCTGGTCATTTTAATCCTCTATGTACCTGGCAGGAGAAGGCCTGGTCATTTTAATCCTCTATGTACCTGGCAGGAGAAGGCCTGGTCATTTTAATCCTCTATGTACCTGGCAGGAGAAGGCCTGGTCATTTTAATCCTCTATGTACCTGGCAGGAGAAGGCCTTGTCATTTTAATCCTCTATGTACCTGGCAGGAGAAGGCCAGTTCATTTTAATCCTCTATGTACCTGGCAGGAGAAGGCCTGGTCATTTTAATCCTCTATGTACCTGGCAGGAGAAGGCCTGGTCATTTTAATCCTCTATGTACCTGGCAGGAGAAGGCCTGGTCATTTTAATCCTCTATGTACCTGGCAGGAGAAGGCCTGGTCATTTTAATCCTCTATGTACCTGGCAGGAGAAGGCCTGGTCATTTTAATCCTCTATGTACCTGGCAGGAGAAGGCCTGGTCATTTTAATCCTCTATGTACCTGGCAGGAGAAGGCCTGGTCATTTTAATCCTCTATGTACCTGGCAGGAGAAGGCCTGGTCATTTTAATCCTCTATGTACCTGGCAGGAGAAGGCCTGGTCATTTTAATCCTCTATGTACCTGGCAGGAGAAGGCCTGGTCATTTTAATCCTCTATGTACCTGGCAGGAGAAGGCCTGGTCATTTTAATCCTCTACGTACCTGGCAATAGAAGCAACAGAAGGCCTGGTCTTTTTAATCCTCTATGTACCTGGCAGGAGAAGGCTTGGTCATTTTAATCCTCTATGTACCTGGCAGGAGAAGGCCTGGTCATTTTAATCCTCTATGTACCTGGCAGGAGAAGGCCAGTTCATTTTAATCCTCTATGTACCTGGCAGGAGAAGGCCAGTTCATTTTAATCCTCTATGTACCTGGCAGGAGAAGGCCTGGTCATTTTAATCCTCTATGTACCTGGCAGGAGAAGGCCTGGTCATTTTAATCCTCTATGTACCTGGCAGGAGAAGGCCTGGTCATTTTAATCCTCTATGTACCTGGCAGGAGAAGGCCTGGTCATTTTAATCCTCTATGTACCTGGCAGGAGAAGGCCTGGTCATTTTAATCCTCTATGTACCTGGCAGGAGAAGGCCTGGTCATTTTAATCCTCTATGTACCTGGCAGGAGAAGGCCTGGTCATTTTAATACTCTATGTACCTGGCAGGAGAAGGCCTGGTCATTTTAATCCTCTATGTACCTGGCAGGAGAAGGCCTGTCATTTTAATCCTCTATGTACCTGGCAGGAGAAGGCCTGTTCATTTTAATCCTCTATGTACCTGGCAGGAGAAGGCCTGGTCATTTTAATCCTCTATGTACCTGGCAGGAGAAGGCCTTGTCATTTTAATCCTCTATGTACCTGGCAGGAGAAGGCCAGTTCATTTTAATCCTCTATGTACCTGGCAGGAGAAGCAACAGAAGGCCTGGTCATTTTAATCCTCTATGTACCTGGCAGGAGAAGGCCTGGTTCATTTTAATCCTCTATGTACCTGGCAGGAGAAGGCCTGGTCATTTTAATCCTCTATGTACCTGGCAGGAGAAGGCCAGTTCATTTTAATCCTCTATGTACCTGGCAGGAGAAGCAACAGAAGGCCAGTTCATTTGAATCCTCTATGTACCTGGCAGGAGAAGGCCTGGTCATTTTAATCCTCTATGTACCTGGCAGGAGAAGGCCTGGTTCATTTTAATCCTCTATGTACCTGGCAATAGAAGCAACAGAAGGCCTGGTCATTTTAATCCTCTATGTACCTGGCAGGAGAAGCAAATCAGAAGGCCAGTTCATTTTAATCCTCTATGTACCTGGCAGGAGAAGGCCAGTTCATTTTAATCCTCTATGTACCTGGCAGGAGAAGGCCAGTTCATTTGAATCCTCTATGTACCTGGCAGGAGAAGGCCAGTTCATTTTAATCCTCTATGTACCTGGCAGGAGAAGGCCAGTTCATTTTAATCCTCTATGTACCTGGCAGGAGAAGGCCAGTTCATTTTAATCCTCTATGTACCTGGCAGGAGAAGGCCTGGCCAGTTCATTTTAATACTCTATGTACTGGCAGGAGAAGCAACAGAAGGCCTGGTCATTTTAATCCTATATGTACTGGCAGGAGAAGGCCAGTTCATTTGAATCCTCTATGTACCTGGCAGGAGAAGGCCAGTTCATTTTAATCCTCTATGTACCTGGCAGGAGAAGAAGGCCTTGTCATTTTAATCAGAAGGCCAGTTCATTTTAATCCTCTATGTACTGGCAGGAGAAGGCCTGGATTGTTCATTTTAATCCTCTATGTACCTGGCAGGAGAAGGCCTGTTCATTTTAATCCTCTATGTACCTGGCAGGAGAAGGCCAGTTCATTTTAATCCTCTATGTACCTGGCAGGAGAAGGCCAGTTCATTTTAATCCTCTATGTACCTGGCAGGAGAAGGCCAGTTCATTTTAATTCTCTATGTACCTGGCAGGAGAAGCAACATAAATATTGTTCATTTTAATCCTCAATGTACCTGGCAGGAGAAGGACAGTTCATTTTAATCCTCTATGTACCTGGCAGGAGAAGGCCAGTTCATTTTAATCCTCTATGTACTGGCAGGAGAAGCAACAGAAGGATTGTTCATTTTAATCCTCAATGTACCTGGCAGGAGAAGGCCAGTTCATTTTAATCCTCTTTGTACTGGCAGGAGAAGCAACAGAAGGATTGTTCATTTTAATCCTCTATGTACCTGGCAGGAGAAGGCCAGTTCATTTGAATCCTCTATGTACCTGGCAGGAGAAGGCCAGTTCATTTTAATCCTCTATGTACCTGGCAGGAGAAGGCCAGTTCATTTTAATCCTCTATGTACCTGGCAGGAGAAGGCCAGTTCATTTTAATCCTCTATGTACCTGGCAGGAGAAGGCCAGTTCATTTTAATCCTCTATGTACCTGGCAGGAGAAGCAACAGAAGGACAGTTCATTTTAATCCTCTATGTACCTGGCAGGAGAAGGCCAGTTCATTTTAATCCTCTATGTACCTGGCAGGAGAAGCAACAGAAGGCCAGTTCATTTTAATCCTCTATGTACCTGGCAGGAGAAGCAACAGAAGGCCAGTTCATTTTAATCCTCTATGTACCTGGCAGGAGAAGGCCTGGTCATTTTAATCCTCTATGTACCTGGCAGGAGAAGGCCTGGTCATTTTAATCCTCTATGTACCTGGCAGGAGAAGGCCTGGTCATTTTAATCCTCTATGTACCTGGCAGGAGAAGGCCTGGTCATTTTAATCCTCTATGTACCTGGCAGGAGAAGGCCTGGTCATTTTAATCCTCTATGTACCTGGCAGGAGAAGGCCTGGTCATTTTAATACTCTATGTACCTGGCAGGAGAAGGCCTGGTCATTTTAATCCTCTATGTACCTGGCAGGAGAAGGCCTTGTCATTTTAATCCTCTATGTACCTGGCAGGAGAAGGCCAGTTCATTTTAATCCTCTATGTACCTGGCAGGAGAAGGCCTTGTCATTTTAATCCTCTATGTACCTGGCAGGAGAAGGCCTTGTCATTTTAATCCTCTATGTACCTGGCAGGAGAAGGCCAGTTCATTTTAATCCTCTATGTACCTGGCAGGAGAAGCAACAGAAGGCCTGGTCATTTTAATCCTCTATGTACCTGGCAGGAGAAGGCCAGTTCATTTTAATCCTCTATGTACCTGGCAGGAGAAGGCCAGTTCATTTTAATCCTCTATGTACCTGGCAGGAGAAGGCCAGTTCATTTTAATCCTCTATGTACCTGGCAGGAGAAGCAACAGAAGGTCAGTTCATTTGAATCCTCTATGTACCTGGCAGGAGAAGGCCTGGTCATTTTAATCCTCTATGTACCTGGTAGGAGAAGGCCAGTTCATTTTAATCCTCTACGTACCTGGCAATAGAAGCAACAGAAGGCCTGGTCTTTTTAATCCTCTATGTACCTGGCAGGAGAAGCAACAGAAGGCCAGTTCATTTGAATCCTCTATGTACCTGGCAGGAGAAGGCCAGTTCATTTTAATCCTCTATGTACCTGGCAGGAGAAGGCCAGTTAATTTGAATCCTCTATGTACCTGGCAGGAGAAGGCCAGTTCATTTGAATCCTCTATGTACCTGGCAGGAGAAGGCCAGTTCATTTTAATCCTCTATGTACCTGGCAGGAGAAGGCCAGTTCATTTGAATCCTCTATGTACCTGGCAGGAGAAGGCCAGTTCATTTGAATCCTCTATGTACCTGGCAGGAGAAGCAACAGAAGGCCAGTTCATTTTAATACTCTATGTACTGGCAGGAGAAGCAACAGAAGGCCTGGTCATTTTAATCCTATATGTACTGGCAGGAGAAGCAACATAAATATTGTTCATTTTAATCCTCAATGTACCTGGCAGGAGAAGGACAGTTCATTTTAATCCTCTATGTACCTGGCAGGAGAAGGCCAGTTCATTTTAATCCTCTATGTACCTGGCAGGAGAAGGCCAGTTCATTTTAATCCTCTATGTACCTGGCAGGAGAAGGCCAGTTCATTTTAATCCTCTATGTACCTGGCAGGAGAAGGCCAGTTCATTTTAATCCTCTATGTACCTGGCAGGAGAAGCAACAGAAGGATTGTTTATTTTAATCCTCTATGTACTGGCAGGAGAAGGCCAGTTCATTTTAATCCTCTTTGTACTGGCAGGAGAAGCAACAGAAGGATTGTTCATTTTAATCCTCTATGTACCTGGCAGGAGAAGGCCAGTTCATTTGAATCCTCTATGTACCTGGCAGGAGAAGGCCAGTTCATTTTAATCCTCTATGTACCTGGCAGGAGAAGGCCAGTTCATTTTAATCCTCTATGTACCTGGCAGGAGAAGGCCAGTTCATTTTAATCCTCTATGTACCTGGCAGGAGAAGGCCAGTTCATTTTAATCCTCTATGTACCTGGCAGGAGAAGCAACAGAAGGACAGTTCATTTTAATCCTCTATGTACCTGGCAGGAGAAGCAACAGAAGGCCAGTTCATTTTAATCCTCTATGTACCTGGCAGGAGAAGCAACAGAAGGCCAGTTCATTTTAATCCTCTATGTACCTGGCAACAGAAGGCCAGTTCATTTTAATCCTCTATGTACCTGGCAGGAGAAGGCCAGTTCATTTTAATCCTCTATGTACCTGGCAGGAGAAATTCATAGACAGAGCTGATCTATGAAAAAACAATATTTGTATCCATGTTTTGAGGCTGTATAGTGTATGTTTACATTGACTTTGTTTACAAACTTTAGAGAATAACAAGGTTACATGTTGAATACTGATGAGGTGCTGCTAAGCTCACGAGGCATAAGTTACCTTCTTCAGGAATCAATGGGGACACATCATTAATTTATAAAGTCAAAAATTAATGTAGCAACTATGGATTGACCCTTTAAGGTATTTTAATCACCTGCAGTGTGTCTTTGCTGCCCTGCCCTGTTTATGTTAACCAGGGAGAGTTAGATCAGTCAGATTCAAGAAGTTTGCTGCCCTGCCCTGTTTATGTTAACCAGAGAGAGTTAGATCAGTCAGATTCAAGAGGTTTGCTGCCCTGCCCTGTTTATGTTAACCAGGGAGAGTTAGATCAGTCAGATTCAAGAGGTTTGCCCTGCCCTGTTTATGTTAACCAGGGAGAGTTAGATCAGTCAGATTCAAGAGGTTTGCTGCCCTGTTTTATGTTAACCAGGGAGAGTTAGATCAGTCAGATTCAAGAGGTTTGCTGCCCTGCCCTGTTTATGTTAACCAGGGAGAGTTAGATCAGTCCGATTCAAGAGGTTTGCTGCCCTGCCCTGTTTATGTTAACCAGGGAGAGTTAGATCAGTCAGATTCAAGAGGTTTGCTGCCCTGCCCTGTTTATGTTAACCAGGGAGAGTTAGATCAGTCAGATTCAAGAGGTTTGCTGCCCTGCCCTGTTTATGTTAACCAGGGAGAGTTAGATCAGTCCGATTCAAGGTATTTAAAGCACCTGCAGTGTGTCTTTGCTGGTCTGCCCTGATTTATGTTAACAGAGGTGGAATTAAACAGATTGTAATCACTGAGCTTGTAGGAGGATGGTTCAAACCCTATAATTATTATTCACAGAAAATACTTCACAGCTGCCTTGTCTGTGTAATACAAGATAAACAAGAACGTATTCATCCTCTTGATGTGGTTCTGGGTTTACAGACATTACGATAAACCTTTTACCCGTTTGCAGTCTACTCCTCTCCTTGGTTTTATTTCTGAATTTATTTGGGATTTCAGAAAACATTTCCCCCCCCCTTCGGCTTCTCCGGCTTTCCGTTAATCGGTTTCCATGGCGATGTGTACTTTATAGAGTTCTGCACGTGAAAAGAGAATTTGTTCCTCCAGAGTAAAGTACATGAAGGTCCGTTGGTCCCCCCCCCTCCCTATACGCATCCCAAATGACAACCTGTTCCCTTATATAGTGTACTACCCTGTCACTGGCCCTATGGACCCTGGTCAACAGTAGTACACTGTAGGGAGCATGAGGTGCCATTTGGGACTGTCCTCTCCTGGTGTGTTTACCTGGTTGTCAGGGGGATTTCAACAGGCTCTATGACACTTCCAGTAACGGTGACCCTGATCACATCCAACTAGCTGTTAGCTAGTAGCTAACCGCCTCACAAAGACACCTTGTCCCAGTGTCTGCTAGCTAGCTGTTAGCTACCGCCTCACAAAGACACCTTGTCCCAGTGTCTGCTAGCTAGCTGTTAGCTACCGCCTCACAAAGACACCTTGTCCCAGTGTCTGCTAGCTAGCTGTTAGCTACCGCCTCACAAAGACACCTTGTCCCAGTGTCTGCTAGCTAGCTGTTAGCTAACCGCCTCACAAAGACACCTTGTCCCAGTGTCTGCTAGCTAGCTGTTAGCTACCGCCTCACAAAGACACCTTGTCCCAGTGTCTGCTAGCTAGCTGGTAGCTAACCGCCTCACAAAGACACCTTGTCCCAGTGTCTGCTAGCTAGCTGTTAGCTACCGCCTCACAAAGACACCTTGTCCCAGTGTCTGCTAGCTAGCTGGTAGCTACCGCCTCACAAAGACACCTTGTCCCAGTGTCTGCTAGCTAGCTGGTAGCTACCGCCTCACAAAGACACCTTGTCCCAGTGTCTGCTAGCTAGCTGGTAGCTACCGCCTCACAAAGACACCTTGTCCCAGTGTCTGCTAGCTAGCTGTTAGCTACCGCCTCACAAAGACACCTTGTCCCAGTGTCTGCTAGCTAGCTGTTAGCTACCGCCTCACAAAGACACCTTGTCCCAGTGTCTGCTAGCTAGCTGTTAGCTACCGCCTCACAAAGACACCTTGTCCCAGTGTCTGCTAGCTAGCTGTTAGCTACCGCCTCACAAAGACACCTTGTCCCAGTGTCTGCTAGCTAGCTGTTAGCTACCGCCTCACAAAGACACCTTGTCCCAGTGTCTGCTAGCTAGCTGTTAGCTACCGCCTCACAAAGACACCTTGTCCCAGTGTCTGCTAGCTAGCTGTTAGCTACCGCCTCACAAAGACACCTTGTCCCAGTGTCTGCTAGCTAGCTGTTAGCTACCGCCTCACAAAGACACCTTGTCCCAGTGTCTGCTGGTCTCTTTACTCCACCTAAAGTCGTATAAACTGGGTCAGTGTTATTGACAGCTGTGTAGTCAACCATAACATTATGTGACCAGCTTTAATAAAAGTTAGCGTGCATTTAACTAGATATCTTTACAACTTTAAATGAGCTGTTATTATCAATCATTGGTGTGATCCAATATGCCACTTCTCCTATAGTCAGTCTGTGGAGTAGGCAGCAGTGTCTTTTCCTCCCTGTAGCTAGATGATGGACCCTATGGACCCTGGTCAACAGTAGTACACTGTAGGTCTGTTAGTCCCCCCCCCCTCCACCCCCCTGTACGTGGCCACTTCTCCTATAGTCAGTCTGTGGAGTAGGCAGCAGTGTCTTTTCCTCCCTGTAGCTAGATGATGGACCCTATGGACCCTGGTCAACAGTAGTACACTGTAGGTCTGTTAGTCCCCCCCACAAAGACCACCCCCTGTACGTGGCCACTTCTCCTATAGTCAGTCTGTGGAGTGGCAGCAGTGTCTTTTCCTCCCTGTAGCTAGATGATGGACCCTATGGACCCTGGTCAACAGTAGTACACTGTAGGTCTGTTAGTCCCCCCCCTCCACCCCCTGTACGTGGCCACTTCTCTTATAAGTCAGTCTGTGGAGTAGGCAGCAGTGTCTTTTCCTCCCTGTAGCTAGATGATGGACCCTATGGACACTGGTCAACAGTAGTACACTGTAGGTCTGTTAGTCCCCCCTCCACCCCACTGTACGTGGCCACTTCTCTTATAGTCAGTCTGTGGAGTAGGCAGCAGTGTCTTTTCCTCCCTGTAGCTAGATGATGGACCCTATGGACCCTGGTCAACAGTAGTACACTGTAGGTCTGTTAGTCCCCCCCCCCCCCCCCCCCCTGTACGTGGCCACTTCTCCTATAGTCAGTCTGTGGAGTAGGCAGCAGTGTCTTTTCCTCCCTGTAGCTAGATGATGGACCCTATGGACCCTGGTCAACAGTAGTACACTGTAGGTCTGTTAGTCCCCCCCTCCACCCCCTGTACGTGGCCACTTCTCTTATAAGTCAGTCTGTGGAGTAGGCAGCAGTGTCTTTTCCTCCCTGTAGCTAGATGATGGACCCTATGGACCCTGGTCAACAGTAGTACACTGTAGGTCTGTTAGTCCCCCCCTCCACCCCACTGTACGTGGCCACTTCTCCTATAGTCAGTCTGTGGAGTAGGCAGCAGTGTCTTTTCCTCCCTGTAGCTAGATGATGGACCCTATGGACCCTGGTCAACAGTAGTACACTGTAGGTCTGTTAGTCCCCCCCCCCTCCACCCCTGTACTGGCCACTTCTCTTATAGTCAGTCTGTGGAGTAGGCAGCAGTGTCTTTTCCTCCCTGTAGCTAGATGATGATTGGTAAGCAGGGATTTCTCATCAACAACCTTTGTGTTTTCCCACTAGAACGTCTCCGAATGTGCGACTAGCCTTGCAAAACTTATTTAAGCCCGAGAGATATAACCTCTCACTTTTGCAAATTTTTTAGCAAAAGTTGCCTCATTCTCCTCCGTCTCCATAAAATATTCATTAAACAGAATGAAAAATAGGTGGATGGAAGTCAATTGAGGATTGATACAGTTTTACCTCTTGTGGGTTTTTATGGAAGGACTAATGAGATGTGGACTAGCTTTCCTTTAACTCTGCTGAAGACATTTCCACGGAGGCCTAAGCTATATTCTCCAGTAGAGTTACTCTGAGGCCTAAGATATATTCTCCAGTAGAGTTACTCTGAGGCCTAAGATATATTCTCCAGAGCAGTAGAGTTACTCTGAGGCCTAAGATATATTCTCCAGAGCAGTAGAGTTACTCTGAGGCCTAAGCTATATTCTCCAGAGCAGTAGAGTTACTCTGAGGCCTAAGCTATATTCTCCAGTAGAGTTACTCTGAGGCCTAAGCTATATTCTCCAGTAGAGTTACTCTGAGGCCTAAGCTATATTATCCAGTAGAGTTACTCTGAGGCCTAAGCTATATTCTCCAGTAGAGTTACTCTGAGGCCTAAGCTATATTCTCCAGTAGAGTTACTCTGAGGCCTAAGCTATATTCTCCTTTAGAGTTACTCTGAGGTCTAAGATATATTCTCCAGAGCAGTAGAGTTACTCTGAGGCCTAAGCTATATTCTCCAGTAGAGTTACTCTGAGGCCTAAGCTATATTCTCCAGAGCAGTAGACTTACTCTGAGGCCTAAGCTATATTCTCCAGTAGAGTTACTTTGAGGCCTAAGCTATATTCTCCAGAGCAGTAGAGTTACTCTGAGGCCTAAGATATATTCTCCAGAGCAGTAGAGTTACTCTGAGGCCTAAGCTATATTCTCCAGTAGAGTTACTCTGAGGCCTAAGCTATATTCTCCAGAGCAGTAGAGTTACTCTGAGGCCTAAGCTATATTCTCCAGTAGAGTTACTCTGAGGCCTAAGCTATATTCTCCAGTAGAGTTACTCTGAGGTCTAAGGTATATTCTCCAGAGCAGTAGAGTTACTCTGAGGCCTAAGCTATATTCTCCAGTAGAGTTACTCTGCGGCCTAAGCTATATTCTCCAGTAGAGTTACTCTGAGGCCTAAGCTATATTATCCACTAGAGTTACTCTGAGGCCTAAGCTATATTCTCCAGTAGAGTTACTCTGAGGCCTAAGCTATATTCTCCAGTAGAGTTACTCTGAGGCCTAAGCTATATTCTCCTTTAGAGTTACTCTGAGGTCTAAGATATATTCTCCAGAGCAGTAGAGTTACTCTGAGGCCTAAGCTATATTCTCCAGTAGAGTTACTCTGAGGCCTAAGCTATATTCTCCAGAGCAGTAGACTTACTCTGAGGCCTAAGCTATATTCTCCAGTAGAGTTACTTTGAGGCCTAAGCTATATTCTCCAGAGCAGTAGAGTTACTCTGAGGCCTAAGATATATTCTCCAGAGCAGTAGAGTTACTCTGAGGCCTAAGCTATATTCTCCAGTAGAGTTACTCTGAGGCCTAAGCTATATTCTCCAGAGCAGTAGAGTTACTCTGAGGCCTAAGCTATATTCTCCAGTAGAGTTACTCTGAGGCCTAAGCTATATTCTCCAGTAGAGTTACTCTGAGGTCTAAGATATATTCTCCAGAGCAGTAGAGTTACTCTGAGGCCTAAGCTATATTCTCCAGTAGAGTTACTCTGAGGCCTAAGCTATATTCTCCAGTAGAGTTACTCTGAGGCCTAAGCTATATTCTCCAGTAGAGTTACTCTGAGGTCTAAGATATATTCTCCAGAGCAGTAGAGTTACTCTGAGGCCTAAGCTATAATCTCCAGTAGAGTTACTCTGAGGCCTAAGCTATATTCTCCAGAGCAGTAGAGTTACTCTGAGGCCTAAGCTATATTCTCCAGTAGAGTTACTTTGAGGCCTAAGCTATATTCTCCAGAGCAGTAGAGTTACTCTGAGGCCTAAGATATATTCTCCAGAGCAGTAGAGTTACTCTGAGGCCTAAGCTATATTCTCCAGTAGAGTTACTCTGAGGCCTAAGCTATATTCTCCAGAGCAGTAGAGTTACTCTGAGGCCTAAGCTATATTCTCCAGTAGAGTTACTCTGAGGCCTAAGCTATATTCTCCAGAGCAGTAGAGTTACTCTGAGGCCTAAACTATATTCTCCAGAGCTGTAGAGTTACTCTGAGGCCTAAGCTATATTCTCCAGAGCTGTAGAGTTACTCTGAGGCCTAAGCTATATTCTCCAGTAGAGTTACTCTGAGGCCTAAGCTATATTCTCCAGTAGAGTTACTCTGAGGCCTAAGCTATATTCTCCAGAGCAGTAGAGTTACTCTGAGGCCTAAGCTATATTCTCCAGTAGAGTTACTCTGAGGCCTAAGCTATATTCTCCAGTAGAGTTACTCTGAGGTCTAAGGTATATTCTCCAGAGCAGTAGAGTTACTCTGAGGCCTAAGCTATATTCTCCAGTAGAGTTACTCTGCGGCCTAAGCTATATTCTCCAGTAGAGTTACTCTGAGGCCTAAGCTATATTATCCAGTAGAGTTACTCTGAGGCCTAAGCTATATTCTCCAGTAGAGTTACTCTGAGGCCTAAGCTATATTCTCCAGTAGAGTTACTCTGAGGCCTAAGCTATATTCTCCTTTAGAGTTACTCTGAGGTCTAAGATATATTTCTCCAGAGCAGTAGAGTTACTCTGAGGCCTAAGCTATATTCTCCAGTAGAGTTACTCTGAGGCCTAAGCTATATTCTCCAGAGCAGTAGACTTACTCTGAGGCCTAAGCTATATTCTCCAGTAGAGTTACTTTGAGGCCTAAGCTATATTCTCCAGAGCAGTAGAGTTACTCTGAGGCCTAAGATATATTCTCCAGAGCAGTAGAGTTACTCTGAGGCCTAAGCTATATTCTCCAGTAGAGTTACTCTGAGGCCTAAGCTATATTCTCCAGAGCAGTAGAGTTACTCTGAGGCCTAAGCTATATTCTCCAGTAGAGTTACTCTGAGGCCTAAGCTATATTCTCCAGTAGAGTTACTCTGAGGTCTAAGATATATTCTCCAGAGCAGTAGAGTTACTCTGAGGCCTAAGCTATATTCTCCAGTAGAGTTACTCTGAGGCCTAAGCTATATTCTCCAGTAGAGTTACTCTGAGGCCTAAGCTATATTCTCCAGTAGAGTTACTCTGAGGTCTAAGATATATTCTCCAGAGCAGTAGAGTTACTCTGAGGCCTAAGCTATATTCTCCAGTAGAGTTACTCTGAGGCCTAAGCTATATTCTCCAGAGCAGTAGAGTTACTCTGAGGCCTAAGCTATATTCTCCAGTAGAGTTACTTTGAGGCCTAAGCTATATTCTCCAGAGCAGTAGAGTTACTCTGAGGCCTAAGATATATTCTCCAGAGCAGTAGAGTTACTCTGAGGCCTAAGCTATATTCTCCAGTAGAGTTACTCTGAGGCCTAAGCTATATTCTCCAGAGCAGTAGAGTTACTCTGAGGCCTAAGCTATATTCTCCAGTAGAGTTACTCTGAGGCCTAAGCTATATTCTCCAGAGCAGTAGAGTTACTCTGAGGCCTAAACTATATTCTCCAGTAGAGTTACTCTGAGGCCTAAGCTATATTCTCCAGAGCAGTAGAGTTACTCTGAGGCCTAAGATATATTCTCCAGAGCAGTAGAGTTACTCTGAGGCCTAAGCTATATTCTCCAGTAGAGTTACTCTGAGGCCTAAGCTATATTCTCCAGAGCAGTAGAGTTACTCTGAGGCCTAAGCTATATTCTCCAGTAGAGTTACTCTGAGGCCTAAGCTATATTCTCCAGAGCAGTAGAGTTACTCTGAGGCCTAAACTATATTCTCCAGAGCTGTAGAGTTACTCTGAGGCCTAAGCTATATTCTCCAGAGCTGTAGAGTTACTCTGAGGCCTAAGCTATATTCTCCAGTAGAGTTACTCTGAGGCCTAAGCTATATTCTCCAGTAGAGTTACTCTGAGGCCTAAGCTATATTCTCCAGAGCAGTAGAGTTACTCTGAGGCCTAAGCTATATTCTCCAGTAGAGTTACTCTGAGGCCTAAGCTATATTCTCCAGTAGAGTTACTCTGAGGTCTAAGGTATATTCTCCAGAGCAGTAGAGTTACTCTGAGGCCTAAGCTATATTCTCCAGTAGAGTTACTCTGCGGCCTAAGCTATATTCTCCAGTAGAGTTACTCTGAGGCCTAAGCTATATTATCCAGTAGAGTTACTCTGAGGCCTAAGCTATATTCTCCAGTAGAGTTACTCTGAGGCCTAAGCTATATTCTCCAGTAGAGTTACTCTGAGGCCTAAGCTATATTCTCCTTTAGAGTTACTCTGAGGTCTAAGATATATTCTCCAGAGCAGTAGAGTTACTCTGAGGCCTAAGCTATATTCTCCAGTAGAGTTACTCTGAGGCCTAAGCTATATTCTCCAGAGCAGTAGACTTACTCTGAGGCCTAAGCTATATTCTCCAGTAGAGTTACTTTGAGGCCTAAGCTATATTCTCCAGAGCAGTAGAGTTACTCTGAGGCCTAAGATATATTCTCCAGAGCAGTAGAGTTACTCTGAGGCCTAAGCTATATTCTCCAGTAGAGTTACTCTGAGGCCTAAGCTATATTCTCCAGAGCAGTAGAGTTACTCTGAGGCCTAAGCTATATTCTCCAGTAGAGTTACTCTGAGGCCTAAGCTATATTCTCCAGTAGAGTTACTCTGAGGTCTAAGATATATTCTCCAGAGCAGTAGAGTTACTCTGAGGCCTAAGCTATATTCTCCAGTAGAGTTACTCTGAGGCCTAAGCTATATTCTCCAGTAGAGTTACTCTGAGGCCTAAGCTATATTCTCCAGTAGAGTTACTCTGAGGTCTAAGATATATTCTCCAGAGCAGTAGAGTTACTCTGAGGCCTAAGCTATATTCTCCAGTAGAGTTACTCTGAGGCCTAAGCTATATTCTCCAGAGCAGTAGAGTTACTCTGAGGCCTAAGCTATATTCTCCAGTAGAGTTACTTTGAGGCCTAAGCTATATTCTCCAGAGCAGTAGAGTTACTCTGAGGCCTAAGATATATTCTCCAGAGCAGTAGAGTTACTCTGAGGCCTAAGCTATATTCTCCAGTAGAGTTACTCTGAGGCCTAAGCTATATTCTCCAGAGCAGTAGAGTTACTCTGAGGCCTAAGCTATATTCTCCAGTAGAGTTACTCTGAGGCCTAAGCTATATTCTCCAGAGCAGTAGAGTTACTCTGAGGCCTAAACTATATTCTCCAGAGCTGTAGAGTTACTCTGAGGCCTAAGCTATATTCTCCAGAGCTGTACACCGTTAGAATAAAAGGAGCTACAGCGAGAAGGAAAGTATTTGATCCCCTGCTGATTTGGTACGTTTGTCCTCAGTCTATAATTGTAATGGTTTTGTATTTGAACAGTGAGAGACTGAATAACAACAACAGAACATCCAGAAAAACACATGTTAAAAAATGTTATAAATGGATCATTTCTTTCTATAGTTACAGTAATACTACTCTATAGTTAGAGTAATACTACTCTATAGTTACAGTAATACTACTCTATAGCTACAGTAACACTACTCTATAGTTACAGTAATACTACTCTATAGCTACAGTAACACTACTCTATAGTTACAGTAATACTACTCTATAGTTACAGTAATACTACTCTATAGCTACAGTAATACTACTCTATAGTTACAGTAATACTACTCTATAGTTACAGTAATACTACTCTATAGTTACAGTAATACTACTCTATAGTTACAGTAATACTACTCTATAGTTACAGTAATACTACTCTATAGTTACAGTAATACTACTCTATAGTTACAGTAATACTACTCTATAGTTACAGTAATACTACTCTATAGTTACAGTAATACTACTCTATAGCTACAGTAATACTACTCTATAGCTACAGTAATACTACTCTATAGCTACAGTAATACTACTCTATAGTTACAGTAATACTACTCTATAGTTACAGTAATACTACTCTATAGTTACAGTAATACTACTCTATAGTTACAGTAATACTACTCTATAGTAATACTACTCTATAGCTACAGTAATACTACTCTATAGCCACAGTAATACTACTCTATAGCTACAGTAATACTACTCTATAGCTACAGTAATACTACTCTATAGCTACAGTAATACTACTCTATAGCCACAGTAATACTACTCTATAGCTACAGTAATACTACTCTATAGCTACAGTAATACTACTCTATAGTTACAGTAATACTACTCTATAGTTACAGTAATACTACTCTATAGTTACAGTAATACTACTCTATAATTACAGTAATACTACTCTATAGTTACAGTAATACTACTCTATAGCTACAGTAATACTACTCTATAGTTACAGTAATACTACTCTATAGCCACAGTAATACTACTCTATAGTTAGAGTAATACTACTCTATAGTTACAGTAATACTACTCTATAGCCACAGTAATACTACTCTATAGTTACAGTAATACTACTCTATAGTTACAGTAATACTACTCTATAGTTACAGTAATACTACTCTATAGTTACAGTAATACTACTCTATAGCCACAGTAATACTACTCTATAGTTACAGTAATACTACTCTATAGTTACAGTAATACTACTCTATAGTTACAGTAATACTACTCTATAGTTACAGTAATACTACTCTATAGCCACAGTAATACTACTCTATAGTTACAGTAATACTACTCTATAGTTACAGTAATACTACTCTATAGTTACAGTAATACTACTCTATAGCTTTATAGCTACAGTAACACTACTCTATAGTTACAGTAATACTACTCTATAGTTACAGTAATACTACTCTATAGTTACAGTAATAATACTCTATAGCCACAGTATTACTACTCTATAGCCACAGTAATACTACTCTATAGTTACAGTAATACTACTCTATAGTTACAGTAATACTACTCTATAGTTACATTAACACTACTCTATAGCTCTATAGTTACAGTAACACTACTCTATAGTTACAGTATTACTACTCTACAGCCACAGTATTACTACTCTATAGCCACAGTAATACTACTCTATAGTTACAGTAATACTACTCTATAGTTACAGTAATACTACTCTATAGCTACAGTAATACTACTCTACAGCTACAGTAACACTACTCTATAGTTACAGTAATACTACTCTATAGTTACAGTAATACTACTCTATAGTTACAGTAACACTACTCTATAGTTACAGTAATACTACTCTATAGTTACAGTAACACTACTCTATAGTTACAGTACTACTACTCTATAGCTCTATAGTTACAGTAATACTACTCTATAGCTACAGTAATACTACTCTATAGCTACTGTAATACTACTCTATAGTTACAGTAATACTTCTCTATAGCTCTATAGTTACAGTAACACTACTCTATAGTCACAGTAATACTACTCTATAGCTACAGTAATACTACTCTACAGCTACAGTAACACTACTCTATAGTTACAGTAATACTACTCTATAGTTACAGTAATACTACTCTATAATTACAGTAATACTACTCTATAGTTACAGTAACACTACTCTATAGTTACAGTAATACTACTCTATAGTTACAGTAACACTACTCTATAGTCACAGTAATACTACTCTATAGCTACAGTAATACTACTCTATAGTTACAGTAATACTACTCTATAGTTACAGTAATACTACTCTATAGCTCTATATCTACAGTAACACTACTCTATAGTTACAGTAATACTACTCTATAGTTACAGTAACACTACTCTATAGTTACAGTAATACTACTCTATATCTACAGTAATACTACTCTATAGCTACAGTAATACTACTCTATAGTTACAGTAATACTACTCTATAGCTCTATAGTTACAGTAACACTACTCTATAGTTACAGTAATACTACTCTATCGCTACAGTAATACTACTCTACAGCTACAGTAACACTACTCTATAGTTACAGTAATACTACTCTATAGTTACAGTAATACTACTCTATAGCTACAGTAATACTACTCTATAGCTACAGTAATACTACTCTATAGTTACAGTAATACTACTCTATAGCTCTATAGTTACAGTAATACTACTCTATAGCTCTATAGTTACAGTAACACTACTCTATAGTTACAGTAATACTACTCTATAGTTACAGTAATACTACTCTATAGCTCTATAGTTACAGTAATACTACTCTATAGCTACAGTAATACTACTCTATAGCTACAGTAACACTACTCTATAGTTACAGTAATACTACTCTATAGTTACAGTAATACTGCTCTATAGATACAGTAATACTACTCTATAGTTACAGTAATACTACTCTATAGCTCTATAGTTACAGTAATACTACTCTATAGCTACAGTAACACTACTCTGTAGTTACAGTAATTCTACTCTATAGTTACAGTAATACTACTCTATAGTTACAGTAATACTACTCTATGGCTACAGCAATACTACTCTATAGCTACAGTAATACTACTCTATAGCTACAGTAACACTACTCTATAGTTACAGTACTACTACTCTATAGCTCTATAGTTACAGTAATACTACTCTATATCTACAGTAATACTACTCTATAGCTACAGTAATACTACTCTATATTTACAGTAATACTACTCTATAGCTCTATAGTTACAGTAACACTACTCTATAGTTACAGTAATACTACTCTATAGTTACAGTAATACTACTCTATAGCTACAGTAATACTACTCTACAGCTACAGTAACACTACTCTATAGTTACAGTAATACTACTCTATAGTTACAGTAATACTACTCTATAGCTACAGTAATACTACTCTATAGCTACAGTAATACTACTCTATAGTTACAGTAATACTACTCTATAGCTCTATAGTTACAGTAATACTACTCTATAGCTCTATAGTTACAGTAACACTACTCTATAGTTACAGTAATACTACTCTATAGTTACAGTAATACTACTCTATAGCTCTATAGTTACAGTATTACTACTCTATAGCTACAGTAATACTACTCTATAGCTACAGTAACACTACTCTATAGTTACAGTAATACTACTCTATAGTTACAGTAGTATCACCTCATTACGTAATACTGCTCTATAGGTACAGTAATACTACTCTATAGTTACAGTAATACTACTCTATAGCTCTATAGTTACAGTAATACTACTCTATAGCTACAGTAATACTACTCTATAGCTACAGTAACACTACTCTGTAGTTACAGTAATTCTAATCTATAGTTACAGTAATACTACTCTATAGTTACAGTAATACTACTCTATAGTTACAGTAATACTACTTTATGGGTACAGTAATACTACTCTATAGTTACAGTAATACTACTCTGTAGCTACAGTAATACTACTCTATAGCTACAGTAATACTACTCTATAGCTACAGTAATACTACTCTATAGTTACAGTAATACTACTCTATAGCTACAGCAATACTACTCTATAGCTACAGCAATACTACTCTATAGGTACAGTAATACTACTCTATAGTTACAGTAATACTACTCTATATCTACAGTAATACTACTCTATAGTTACAGTAATACTACTCTATAGTTACAGTAATACTACTCTATAGTTACAGTAACACTACTCTATAGTTACAGTAATACTACTCTATCTACAGTAATACTACTCTATAGTTACAGTAATACTACTCTATCTACAGTAATACTACTCTATAGTTACAGTAATACTACTCTATAGTTACAGTAATACTACTCTATCTACAGTAATACTACTCTATAGCTTTAAACCATAAAGGCTGTGAAATATAGGTGATGTTGTCTGTGTCGTTGCTTCAGTTTGGGTGGCAAAGTGTTGTTGCTGACTAGTTCATCCTCTGCTCTCATTCTAATGTTCCAATTAATTACCTTCTCCGAGCTCTGGACGTTGTTTACTGTTTACGGCAGGTGAAGAATCGGTGAGCAACGACTGTAATTACAGTAGTATCACCTCATTACGGGCTGACCTTGGGCCAGGTCATGACGTTGTGTTTCCTGGATAGTGTTACAGTAGTATCACCTCATTACGGGCTGACCTTGGGCCAGGTCATGGCGTTGTTACAGTGTTTCATTACGCTGACCTTGGGCCAGGTCATGGCGTTGTGTTTCTGGATAGTGTTACAGTAGTATCACCTCATTACGGGCTGACCTTGGGCCAGGTCATGACGTTGTGTTTCCTGGATAGTGTTACAGTAGTATCACCTCATTACGGGCTGACCTTGGGCCAGGTCATGACGTTGTGTTTCCTGGATAGTGTTACAGTAGTATCACCTCATTACGGGCTGACCTTGGGCCAGGTCATGACGTTGTGTTTCCTGGATAGTGTTACAGTAGTATCACCTCATTACGGGCTGACCTTGGGCCAGGTCATGACGTTGTGTTTCCTGGATAGTGTTACAGTAGTATCACCTCATTACGGGCTGACCTTGGGCCAGGTCATGGCGTTGTGTTTCCTGGATAGTGTTACAGTAGTATCACCTCATTACGGGCTGACCTTGGGCCAGGTCATGACGTTGTGTTTCCTGGATAGTGTTACAGTAGTATCACCTCATTACGGGCTGACCTTGGGCCAGGTCATGACGTTGTGTTTCCTGGATAGTGTTACAGTAGTATCACCTCATTACGGGCTGACCTTGGGCCAGGTCATGACGTTGTGTTTCCTGGATAGTGTTACAGTAGTATCACCTCATTACGGGCTGACCTTGGGCCAGGTCATGACGTTGTGTTTCCTGGATAGTGTTACAGTAGTATCACCTCATTACGGGCTGACCTTGGGCCAGGTCATGACGTTGTGTTTCCTGGATAGTGTTACAGTAGTATCACCTCATTACGGGCTGACCTTGGGCCAGGTCATGACGTTGTGTTTCCTGGATAGTGTTACAGTAGTATCACCTCATTACGGGCTGACCTTGGGCCAGGTCATGACGTTGTGTTTCCTGGATAGTGTTACAGTAGTATCACCTCATTACGGGCTGACCTTGGGCCAGGTCATGACGTTGTGTTTCCTGGATAGTGTTACAGTAGTATCACCTCATTACGGGCTGACCTTGGGCCAGGTCATGACGTTGTGTTTCCTGGATAGTGTTACAGTAGTATCACCTCATTACGGGCTGACCTTGGGCCAGGTCATGACGTTGTGTTTCCTGGATAGTGTTACAGTAGTATCACCTCATTACGGGCTGACCTTGGGCCAGGTCATGACGTTGTGTTTCCTGGATAGTGTTACAGTAGTATCACCTCATTACGGGCTGACCTTGGGCCAGGTCATGACGTTGTGTTTCCTGGATAGTGTTACAGTAGTATCACCTCATTACGGGCTGACCTTGGGCCAGGTCATGACGTTGTGTTTCCTGGATAGTGTTACAGTAGTATCACCTCATTACGGGCTGACCTTGGGCCAGGTCATGACGTTGTGTTTCCTGGATAGTGTTACAGTAGTATCACCTCATTACGGGCTGACCTTGGGCCAGGTCATGACGTTGTGTTTCCTGGATAGTGTTACAGTAGTATCACCTCATTACGGGCTGACCTTGGGCCAGGTCATGACGTTGTGTTTCCTGGATAGTGTTACAGTAGTATCACCTCATTACGGGCTGACCTTGGGCGTCATGACGTTGTGTTTCCTGGATAGTGTTACAGTAGTATCACCTCATTACGGGCTGACCTTGGGCCAGGTCATGACGTTGTGTTTCCTGGATAGTGTTACAGTAGTATCACCTCATTACGGGCTGACCTTGGGCCAGGTCATGACGTTGTGTTTCCTGGATAGTGTTACAGTAGTATCACCTCATTACGGGCTGACCTTGGGCCAGGTCATGACGTTGTGTTTCCTGGATAGTGTTACAGTAGTATCACCTCATTACGGGCTGACCTTGGGCCAGGTCATGACGTTGTGTTTCCTGGATAGTGTTACAGTAGTATCACCTCATTACGGGCTGACCTTGGGCCAGGTCATGACGTTGTGTTTCCTGGATAGTGTTACAGTAGTATCACCTCATTACGGGCTGACCTTGGGCCAGGTCATGACGTTGTGTTTCCTGGATAGTGTTACAGTAGTATCACCTCATTACGGGCTGACCTTGGGCCAGGTCATGACGTTGTGTTTCCTGGATAGTGTTACAGTAGTATCACCTCATTACGGGCTGACCTTGGGCCAGGTCATGACGTTGTGTTTCCTGGATAGTGTTACAGTAGTATCACCTCATTACGGGCTGACCTTGGGCCAGGTCATGACGTTGTGTTTCCTGGATAGTGTTACAGTAGTATCACCTCATTACGGGCTGACCTTGGGCCAGGTCATGACGTTGTGTTTCCTGGATAGTGTTACAGTAGTATCACCTCATTACGGGCTGACCTTGGGCCAGGTCATGACGTTGTGTTTCCTGGATAGTGTTACAGTAGTATCACCTCATTACGGGCTGACCTTGGGCCAGGTCATGACGTTGTGTTTCCTGGATAGTGTTACAGTAGTATCACCTCATTACGGGCTGACCTTGGGCCAGGTCATGACGTTGTGTTTCCTGGATAGTGTTACAGTAGTATCACCTCATTACGGGCTGACCTTGGGCCAGGTCATGACGTTGTGTTTCCTGGATAGTGTTACAGTAGTATCACCTCATTACGGGCTGACCTTGGGCCAGGTCATGACGTTGTGTTTCCTGGATAGTGTTACAGTAGTATCACCTCATTACGGGCTGACCTTGGGCCAGGTCATGACGTTGTGTTTCCTGGATAGTGTTACAGTAGTATCACCTCATTACGGGCTGACCTTGGGCCAGGTCATGACGTTGTGTTTCCTGGATAGTGTTACAGTAGTATCACCTCATTACGGGCTGACCTTGGGCCAGGTCATGACGTTGTGTTTCCTGGATAGTGTTACAGTAGTATCACCTCATTACGGGCTGACCTTGGGCCAGGTCATGACGTTGTGTTTCCTGGATAGTGTTACAGTAGTATCACCTCATTACGGGCTGACCTTGGGCCAGGTCATGACGTTGTGTTTCCTGGATAGTGTTACAGTAGTATCACCTCATTACGGGCTGACCTTGGGCCAGGTCATGACGTTGTGTTTCCTGGATAGTGTTACAGTAGTATCACCTCATTACGGGCTGACCTTGGGCCAGGTCATGACGTTGTGTTTCCTGGATAGTGTTACAGTAGTATCACCTCATTACGGGCTGACCTTGGGCCAGGTCATGACGTTGTGTTTCCTGGATAGTGTTACAGTAGTATCACCTCATTACGGGCTGACCTTGGGCCAGGTCATGACGTTGTGTTTCCTGGATAGTGTTACAGTAGTATCACCTCATTACGGGCTGACCTTGGGCCAGGTCATGATGTTGTGTTTCCTGGATAGTGTTACAGTAGTATCACCTCATTACGGGCTGACCTTGGGCCAGGTCATGACGTTGTGTTTCCTGGATAGTGTTACAGTAGTATCACCTCATTACGGGCTGACCTTGGGCCAGGTCATGGCGTTGTGTTTCCTGGAT
Source organism: Oncorhynchus gorbuscha (assembly GCF_021184085.1). NCBI lineage: Eukaryota > Metazoa > Chordata > Actinopteri > Salmoniformes > Salmonidae > Oncorhynchus > Oncorhynchus gorbuscha. The sequence continues at coordinate 106,857 of NW_025745773.1, read as the reverse complement.
AGTGTTACAGTAGTATCACCTCATTACGGGCTGACCTTGGGCCAGGTCATGACGTTGTGTTTCCTGGATAGTGTTACAGTAGTATCACCTCATTACGGGCTGACCTTGGGCCAGGTCATGACGTTGTGTTTCCTGGATAGTGTTACAGTAGTATCACCTCATTACGGGCTGACCTTGGGCCAGGTCATGACGTTGTGTTTCCTGGATAGTGTTACAGTAGTATCACCTCATTACGGGCTGACCTTGGGCCAGGTCATGACGTTGTGTTTCCTGGATAGTGTTACAGTAGTATCACCTCATTACGGGCTGACCTTGGGCCAGGTCATGACGTTGTGTTTCCTGGATAGTGTTACAGTAGTATCACCTCATTACGGGCTGACCTTGGGCCAGGTCATGACGTTGTGTTTCCTGGATAGTGTTACAGTAGTATCACCTCATTACGGGCTGACCTTGGGCCAGGTCATGACGTTGTGTTTCCTGGATAGTGTTACAGTAGTATCACCTCATTACGGGCTGACCTTGGGCCAGGTCATGACGTTGTGTTTCCTGGATAGTGTTACAGTAGTATCACCTCATTACGGGCTGACCTTGGGCCAGGTCATGACGTTGTGTTTCCTGGATAGTGTTACAGTAGTATCACCTCATTACGGGCTGACCTTGGGCCAGGTCATGACGTTGTGTTTCCTGGATAGTGTTACAGTAGTATCACCTCATTACGGGCTGACCTTGGGCCAGGTCATGACGTTGTGTTTCCTGGATAGTGTTACAGTAGTATCACCTCATTACGGGCTGACCTTGGGCCAGGTCATGACGTTGTGTTTCCTGGATAGTGTTACAGTAGTATCACCTCATTACGGGCTGACCTTGGGCCAGGTCATGACGTTGTGTTTCCTGGATAGTGTTACAGTAGTATCACCTCATTACGGGCTGACCTTGGGCCAGGTCATGACGTTGTGTTTCCTGGATAGTGTTACAGTAGTATCACCTCATTACGGGCTGACCTTGGGCCAGGTCATGACGTTGTGTTTCCTGGATAGTGTTACAGTAGTATCACCTCATTACGGGCTGACCTTGGGCCAGGTCATGACGTTGTGTTTCCTGGATAGTGTTACAGTAGTATCACCTCATTACGGGCTGACCTTGGGCCAGGTCATGACGTTGTGTTTCCTGGATAGTGTTACAGTAGTATCACCTCATTACGGGCTGACCTTGGGCCAGGTCATGACGTTGTGTTTCCTGGATAGTGTTACAGTAGTATCACCTCATTACGGGCTGACCTTGGGCCAGGTCATGACGTTGTGTTTCCTGGATAGTGTTACAGTAGTATCACCTCATTACGGGCTGACCTTGGGCCAGGTCATGACGTTGTGTTTCCTGGATAGTGTTACAGTAGTATCACCTCATTACGGGCTGACCTTGGGCCAGGTCATGACGTTGTGTTTCCTGGATAGTGTTACAGTAGTATCACCTCATTACGGGCTGACCTTGGGCCAGGTCATGATGTTGTGTTTCCTGGATAGTGTTACAGTAGTATCACCTCATTACGGGCTGACCTTGGGCCAGGTCATGGCGTTGTGTTTCCTGGATAGTGTTACAGTAGTATCACCTCATTATTACGGGCTGACCTTGGGCCAGGTCATGACGTTGTGTTTCCTGGATAGTGTTACAGTAGTATCACCTCATTACGGGCTGACCTTGGGCCAGGTCATGACGTTGTGTTTCCTGGATAGTGTTACAGTAGTATCACCTCATTACGGGCTGACCTTGGGCCAGGTCATGACGTTGTGTTTCCTGGATAGTGTTACAGTAGTATCACCTCATTACGGGCTGACCTTGGGCCAGGTCATGACGTTGTGTTTCCTGGATAGTGTTACAGTAGTATCACCTCATTACGGGCTGACCTTGGGCCAGGTCATGGCGTTGTGTTTCCTGGATAGTGTTACAGTAGTATCACCTCATTACGGGCTGACCTTGGGCCAGGTCATGACGTTGTGTTTCCTGGATAGTGTTACAGTAGTATCACCTCATTACGGGCTGACCTTGGGCCAGGTCATGACGTTGTGTTTCCTGGATAGTGTTACAGTAGTATCACCTCATTACGGGCTGACCTTGGGCCAGGTCATGACGTTGTGTTTCCTGGATAGTGTTACAGTAGTATCACCTCATTACGGGCTGACCTTGGGCCAGGTCATGACGTTGTGTTTCCTGGATAGTGTTACAGTAGTATCACCTCATTACGGGCTGACCTTGGGCCAGGTCATGACGTTGTGTTTCCTGGATAGTGTTACAGTAGTATCACCTCATTACGGGCTGACCTTGGGCCAGGTCATGACGTTGTGTTTCCTGGATAGTGTTACAGTAGTATCACCTCATTACGGGCTGACCTTGGGCCAGGTCATGATGTTGTGTTTCCTGGATAGTGTTACAGTAGTATCACCTCATTACGGGCTGACCTTGGGCCAGGTCATGACGTTGTGTTTCCTGGATAGTGTTACAGTAGTATCACCTCATTACGGGCTGACCTTGGGCCAGGTCATGACGTTGTGTTTCCTGGATAGTGTTACAGTAGTATCACCTCATTACGGGCTGACCTTGGGCCAGGTCATGACGTTGTGTTTCCTGGATAGTGTTACAGTAGTATCACCTCATTACGGGCTGACCTTGGGCCAGGTCATGACGTTGTGTTTCCTGGATAGTGTTACAGTAGTATCACCTCATTACGGGCTGACCTTGGGCCAGGTCATGACGTTGTGTTTCCTGGATAGTGTTACAGTAGTATCACCTCATTACGGGCTGACCTTGGGCCAGGTCATGACGTTGTGTTTCCTGGATAGTGTTACAGTAGTATCACCTCATTACGGGCTGACCTTGGGCCAGGTCATGACGTTGTGTTTCCTGGATAGTGTTACAGTAGTATCACCTCATTACGGGCTGACCTTGGGCCAGGTCATGACGTTGTGTTTCCTGGATAGTGTTACAGTAGTATCACCTCATTACGGGCTGACCTTGGGCCAGGTCATGACGTTGTGTTTCCTGGATAGTGTTACAGTAGTATCACCTCATTACGGGCTGACCTTGGGCCAGGTCATGACGTTGTGTTTCCTGGATAGTGTTACAGTAGTATCACCTCATTACGGGCTGACCTTGGGCCAGGTCATGACGTTGTGTTTCCTGGATAGTGTTACAGTAGTATCACCTCATTACGGGCTGACCTTGGGCCAGGTCATGACGTTGTGTTTCCTGGATAGTGTTACAGTAGTATCACCTCATTACGGGCTGACCTTGGGCCAGGTCATGACGTTGTGTTTCCTGGATAGTGTTACAGTAGTATCACCTCATTACGGGCTGACCTTGGGCCAGGTCATGACGTTGTGTTTCCTGGATAGTGTTACAGTAGTATCACCTCATTACGGGCTGACCTTGGGCCAGGTCATGACGTTGTGTTTCCTGGATAGTGTTACAGTAGTATCACCTCATTACGGGCTGACCTTGGGCCAGGTCATGGCGTTGTGTTTCCTGGATAGTGTTACAGTAGTATCACCTCATTACGGGCTGACCTTGGGCCAGGTCATGACGTTGTGTTTCCTGGATAGTGTTACAGTAGTATCACCTCATTCTCATACGGGCTGACCTTGGGCCAGGTCATGACGTTGTGTTTCCTGGATAGTGTTACAGTAGTATCACCTCATTACGGGCTGACCTTGGGCCAGGTCATGACGTTGTGTTTCCTGGATAGTGTTACAGTAGTATCACCTCATTACGGGCTGACCTTGGGCCAGGTCATGACGTTGTGTTTCCTGGATAGTGTTACAGTAGTATCACCTCATTACGGGCTGACCTTGGGCCAGGTCATGACGTTGTGTTTCCTGGATAGTGTTACAGTAGTATCACCTCATTACGGGCTGACCTTGGGCCAGGTCATGACGTTGTGTTTCCTGGATAGTGTTACAGTAGTATCACCTCATTACGGGCTGACCTTGGGCCAGGTCATGACGTTGTGTTTCCTGGATAGTGTTACAGTAGTATCACCTCATTACGGGCTGACCTTGGGCCAGGTCATGACGTTGTGTTTCCTGGATAGTGTTACAGTAGTATCACCTCATTACGGGCTGACCTTGGGCCAGGTCATGACGTTGTGTTTCCTGGATAGTGTTACAGTAGTATCACCTCATTACGGGCTGACCTTGGGCCAGGTCATGACGTTGTGTTTCCTGGATAGTGTTACAGTAGTATCACCTTTTTCAGCAAAAATGTCAATGTCAATTATGGTGTTCAGCAAGACTCTGTGCTCGACCCATTATTTAATATTCATTTAATATTTACATGAGACTTGTACACGGAGCTCAACAGGATGTGATTCTGGGACATGAGACTTGTACACAGAGCTCAACAGGATGTGATGTGATTCTGGGACATGAGACTTGTACACAGAGCTCAACAGGATGTGATGTGATTCTGGGACATGAGACTTGTAAACGGAGCTCAACAGGATGTGATTCTGGGACATGAGACTTGTACACAGAGCTCAACAGGATGTGATGTGATTCTGGGACATGAGACTTGTAAACGGAGCTCAACAGGATGTGATTCTGGGACATGAGACTTGTACACGGAGCTCAACAGGATGTGATGTGATTCTGGGACATGTGACTTGTACACGGAGCTCAACAGGATGTGATTCTGGGACATGAGACTTGTACACGGAGCTCAACAGGATGTGATTCTGGGACATGAGACTTGTACACGGAGCTCAACAGGATGTGATGTGATTCTGGGACATGAGACTTGTACACGGAGCTCAACAGGATGTGATTCTGGGACATGAGACTTGTACACGGAGCTCAACAGGATGTGATTCTGGGACATGAGACTTGTACACGGAGCTCAACAGGATGTGATGTGATTCTGGGACATGAGACTTGTACACAGAGCTCAACAGGATGTGATGTGATTCTGGGACATGAGACTTGTACACGGAGCTCAACAGGATGTGATTCTGGGACATGAGACTTGTACACGGAGCTCAACAGGATGTGATTCTGGGACATGAGACTTGTTCACGGAGCTCAACAGGATGTGATGTGATTCTGGGACATGAGACTTGTACACGGAGCTCAACAGGATGTGATTCTGGGACATGAGACTTGTACACGGAGCTCAACAGGATGTGATGTGATTCTGGGACATGAGACTTGTCCACAGAGCTCAACAGGATGTGATTCTGGGACATGAGACTTGTCCACGGAGCTCAACAGGATGTGATTCTGGGACATGAGACTTGTAAACGGAGCTCAACAGGATGTGATGTGATTCTGGGACATGAGACTTGTACACGGAGCTCAACAGGATGTGATGTGATTCTGGGACATGAGACTTGTACACGGAGCTCAACAGGATGTGATTCTGGGACATGTGACTTGTACACGGAGCTCAACAGGATGTGATTCTGGGACATGAGACTTGTACACGGAGCTCAACAGGATGTGATTCTGGGACATGTGACTTGTACACGGAGCTCAACAGGATGTGATTCTGGGACATGTGATTTGTCCACGGAGCTCAACAGGATGTGATTCTGGGACATGAGACTTGTAAACGGAGCTCAACAGGATGTGATTCTGGGACATGTGACTTGTACACAGAGCTCAACAGAATGTGATGTGATTCTGGGACATGAGACTTGTACACGGAGCTCAACAGGATGTGATTCTGGCATGCAACCACCATCTGAATTAGTTAACGTAACAGACAGGAATGTATATTTGCATGGCTAACCAATATTCATCCCTACAGTAACATGTAAATTAGACATACTGTGGGATCTTCTGATTAGTGGAACTCTAAACTTAAAATGACAAAAACATTTAATAAAACAACCCTGTATTTTGAGACAACAGTAGTAATTGTATCTGTGAGGTAACAACCCAACAGTCTTTGTGGGATATTCCTTTGTGTTTTTCGCGTCGCGGGTCAGTTCTTATTGAATCTGCCCTGAGGTTCCTCATCTCAGCTCTGGTGACACGTCTTTCATTGCTGCTCCTAATTGACTCTCAGGTCCCAGTTCTTTGCTTTGGTTTCCTCTCTACTGTAATGAAAGGACTTGCTCTCTGTCTCTCTCACTCGCTGGCTCCCTCTCTCCCTCCCTCTCTCCCTCTCCCTCTCCCTCTCCCTCTCCCTCCCTCTCTCTCTCCCTCTCTCTCTCTGTCTCTCTCTCTGTCTCTCTCTCTGTCTCTCTCTCTGTTTCTCTCTCTCCCTCTCTCTCTCTCTCTCTCTCTCTCTCTCTCTCTCTCTCTCCCCCCTCTCCCTCTCCCTCCCTCCCTCTCTCTCTCTCTCTCTCTCTCTCTCTCTCTCTCTCTCTCTCTCTCTCTCTCTCTCTCTCTCTCTCTCTCTCTCTCCCTCTCTCTCTCTCTGTCTCTCTCTCTGTCTCTCTCTCTGTCTCTCTCTCTCTCTCTCTCTCTCTCTCTCTCTCTCTCTGTCTCTCTCTCCTCTCCCTCTCTCTCCCGTATCGTCCAGACACTGTAAAGCTTTATGATATTTTGCTGAGGAGAGACAAGACAAGAGTCTAATGAAAAGATGAAGTACATTTTCATCCTATTCTCTTGCAGAGCTTGGCAGGGGAATAGGTTCATCCCCTCCACTGTAATAGGTTCTATATGAAGCTAGATCAATGTGTTTTATATGAACACAGATTAATAACACGTTGTTTTAATGAAAACAAAGAGCTGGACAATAGAGTCATCTATCTTCAGTATTGATCCATGCCAAACCTCACACAGAGTAATCTGTTTCCTGTCACTAATGTACTGTACTCTTCCTGTCCAGACCTCACACAGAGTAATCTGCTTCCTGTCACTAATGTACTGTACTCTTCCTGTCCAGACCTCACACAGAGTAATCTGCTTCCTGTCTGCGATGTACTCTACTCTTCCTGTCCAGACCTCACACAGAGTAATTTGCTTCCTGTCTGCGATGTACTCTACTCTTCCTGTCCAGACCTCACACAGAGTAATCTGCTTCCTGTCTGCGATGTACTCTACTCTTCCTGTCCAGACCTCACACAGAGTAATTTGCTTCCTGTCTGCGATGTACTCTACTCTTCCTGTCCAGACCTCACACAGAGTAATCTGCTTCCTGTCACTAATGTACTCTACTCTTCCTGTCCAGACCTCACACAGAGTAATCTGCTTCCTGTCACTAATGTACTGTACTCTTCCTGTCCAGACCTCACACAGAGTAATCTGCTTCCTGTCTGCGATGTACTCTACTCTTCCTGTCCAGACCTCACACAGAGTAATTTGCTTCCTGTCTGCGATGTACTCTACTCTTCCTGTCCAGACCTCACACAGAGTAATCTGCTTCCTGTCACTAATGTACTCTACTCTTCCTGTCCAGACCTCACACAGAGTAATCTGCTTCCTGTCACTAATGTACTGTACTCTTCCTGTCCAGACCTCACACAGAGTAATCTACTTCCTGTCACTAATGTACTCTACTCTTCCTGTCCAGACCTCACACAGAGTAATCTGCTTCCTGTCTGCGATGTACTCTACTCTTCCTGTCTTCCTGCCCTTCCTGCCCTTCCTGTCTTCCTGCCCTTCCTGCAGTTACAGTCCTCCCCACTTCCTCAGACTCACTACAGTATGGAATATAGGTTTCAGAACAATAGTTTTGGAAGACCAGCAAATCAAGTGATTTAGGAATCATAGTGTACCATTTATTTCAGACAGATGGTTTGACAGGAAGTACCATGTATAGAGGTGTATTTAAGACAGACAGATGGTTTGACAGGAAGTACCATGTATAGAGGTGTATTTAAGATAGACAGATGGTTTGACAGAAAGTACCATGTATAGAGGTGTATTTAAGACAGACAGATGGTTTGACAGGAAGTACCATGTATAGAGGTGTGTATTTAAGACAGACAGATGGTTTGACAGAAAGTACCATGTATAGAGGTGTATTTAAGACAGATGGTTTGACAGGAAGTACCATGTATAGAGGTGTGTATTTAAGACAGCCAGATGGTTTGACAGGAAGTACTATGTATAGAGGTGTATTTAAGACAGATGCTTTGACAGGAAGTACCATGTATAGAGGTGTGTATTTAAGACAGACAGATGGTTTGACAGGAAGTACCATGTATAGAGGTGAAAACAGAGTCAATTATCACCTGAGGAAAGACCCGAGGGGAGGGACAGATATATGGGGGAGATAATCAAGGAGGTGATGGAGTCCAGGTGGGTGTGATGAGGCGCAGGTGCGCGAGACGATGGTGACAGGTGTTGGGGGATAATCAGCTGATGACCTAGAGGCCGGAGAGAGAGCGTGTCAGACGGGAGGATATTGTTCTGATCAGGAACTCTTGGCAAACACAGATAGACAATGAAATGCAGCTTTTAACTAATCACAATTAATAACAGGTTGTTTGTTATTGTCATGTCAGTACAATTATACAGAGTTTCTGTTCCACAGATATCGGTACTGTTTTCTCAGCTGTTTTACTGAAGACTAATTCACAATTCGTCTTTCTCTGTTCGTGGTAATTAGGAGGCTGTTGAGTTAACAATTACTCTTTGATGTTCTCTATGCCCTCACTGAGTTCAAAGTCCCTCGAGAACGTGTGTGTGTGTGTGTGTGTGTGTGTGTGTGTGTGTGTGTGTGTGTGTGTGTGTGTGTGTGTGTGTGTGTGTGTGTGTGTGTGTGTGTGTGTGTGTGTGTGTGTGTGTGTGTGTGTGTGTGTGTGTGTGTGTGTGTGTGTTGTTACAGATGCCATGTTGCTGGTAGCTGACCGGCTGGAGGGTGTGTGTGTTGTTACAGATGCCATGTTGCTGGTAGCTGACCGGCTGGAGGGTGTGTGTGTTGTCAGATCTAATGTCGTCCTCTGTGTGTGTTGTTACAGATGCCATGTTGCTGGTAGCTGACCGGCTGGAGGGACCCTTCAACATCGAAGCCATCATGGAACCCATAGATGTAAAGATCTCTGAAGCCATCATGACCATGCAAGAAAACAGCATGACAGTTTCAGCTAAGGTAAAGACAACAGCATGACAGTTTCAGCTAAGGTAAAGACAACGACATGACAGTTTCAGCTAAGGTAAAGACAACAGCATGACAGTTTCAGCTAAGGTAAAGACAACAGCATGACAGTTTCAGCTAAGGTAAAGACAACAGCATGACAGTTTCAGCTAAGGTAAAGACAACAGCATGACAGTTTCAGCTAAGGTAAAGACAACAGCATGACAGTTTCAGCTAAGGTAAAGACAACAGCATGACAGTTTCAGCTAAGGTAAAGACAACGACATGACAGTTTCAGCTAAGGTAAAGACAACAGCATGACAGTTTCAGCTAAGGTAAAGACAACAGCATGACAGTTTCAGCTAAGGTAAAGACAACAACATGACAGTTTCAGCTAAGGTAAAGACAACAGCATGACAGTTTCAGCTAAGGTAAAGACGACAGCATGACAGTTTCAGCTAAGGTAAAGACAACAGCATGACAGTTTCAGCTAAGGTAAAGACAACAGCATGACAGTTTCAGCTAAGGTAAAGACAACAGCATGACAGTTTCAGCTAAGGTAAAGACAACAGCATGACAGTTTCAGCTAAGGTAAAGACAACAACATGACAGTTTCAGCTAAGGTAAAGACAACAGCATGACAGTTTCAGCTAAGGTAAAGACAACAACATGACAGTTTCAGCTAAGGTAAAGACAACAACATGACAGTTTCAGCTAAGGTAAAGACAACAGCATGACAGTTTCAGCTAAGGTAAAGACAACGACATGACAGTTTCAGCTAAGGTAAAGACAACAGCATGACAGTTTCAGCTAAGGTAAAGACAACAGCATGACAGTTTCAGCTAAGGTAAAGACAACAGCATGACAGTTTCAGCTAAGGTAAAGACAACGACATGACAGTTTCAGCTAAGGTAAAGACAACAACATGACAGTTTCAGCTAAGGTAAAGACAACGACATGACAGTTTCAGCTAAGGTAAAGACAACAGCATGACAGTTTCAGCTAAGGTAAAGACAACGACATGACAGTTTCAGCTAAGGTAAAGAAAACAGCATGACAGTTTCAGCTAAGGTAAAGACGACAGCATGACAGTTTCAGCTAAGGTAAAGACGACAGCATGACAGTTTCAGCTAAGGTAAAGACGACAGCATGACAGTTTCAGCTAAGGTAAAGACAACAGCATGACAGTTTCAGCTAAGGTAAAGACAACAACATGACAGTTTCAGCTAAGGTAAAGACAACAGCATGACAGTTTCAGCTAAGGTAAAGACAACAGCATGACAGTTTCAGCTAAGGTAAAGACAACGACATGACAGTTTCAGCTAAGGTAAAGACAACGACATGACAGTTTCAGCTAAGGTAAAGACAACGACATGACAGTTTCAGCTAAGGTAAAGACAACAGCATGACAGTTTCAGCTAAGGTAAAGACAACGACATGACAGTTTCAGCTAAGGTAAAGACAACGACATGACAGTTTCAGCTAAGGTAAAGACAACGACATGACAGTTTCAGCTAAGGTAAAGACAACGACATGACAGTTTCAGCTAAGGTAAAGACAACAGCATGACAGTTTCAGCTAAGGTAAAGACAACAGCATGACAGTTTCAGCTAAGGTAAAGACAACAGCATGACAGTTTCAGCTAAGGTAAAGACAACAGCATGACAGTTTCAGCTAAGGTAAAGACAACAGCATGACAGTTTCAGCTAAGGTAAAGACAACAACATGACAGTTTCAGCTAAGGTAAAGACAACAGCATGACAGTTTCAGCTAAGGTAAAGACAACAGCATGACAGTTTCAGCTAAGGTAAAGACAACAGCATGACAGTTTCAGCTAAGGTAAAGACAACATCATGACAGTTTCAGCTAAGGTAAAGACAACAGCATGACAGTTTCAGCTAAGGTAAAGACAACAGCATGACAGTTTCAGCTAAGGTAAAGACAACAGCATGACAGTTTCAGCTAAGGTAAAGACAACAGCATGACAGTTTCAGCTAAGGTAAAGACAACAGCATGACAGTTTCAGCTAAGGTAAAGACAACAGCATGACAGTTTCAGCTAAGGTAAAGACAGCAACATGACAGTTTCAGCTAAGGTAAAGACAACGACATGACAGTTTCAGCTAAGGTAAAGACAACAGCATGACAGTTTCAGCTAAGGTAAAGACAACAGCATGACAGTTTCAGCTAAGGTAAAGACAACAGCATGACAGTTTCAGCTAAGGTAAAGACAACAGCATGACAGTTTCAGCTAAGGTAAAGACAACAGCATGACAGTTTCAGCTAAGGTAAAGACAACAGCATGACAGTTTCAGCTAAGGTAAAGACAACGACATGACAGTTTCAGCTAAGGTAAAGACAACAGCATGACAGTTTCAGCTAAGGTAAAGACAACAGCATGACAGTTTCAGCTAAGGTAAAGACAACAGCATGACAGTTTCAGCTAAGGTAAAGACAACAGCATGACAGTTTCAGCTAAGGTAAAGACAACAGCATGACAGTTTCAGCTAAGGTAAAGACAACAGCATGACAGTTTCAGCTAAGGTAAAGACAACAGCATGACAGTTTCAGCTAAGGTAAAGACAACAGCATGACAGTTTCAGCTAAGGTAAAGACAACAGCATGACAGTTTCAGCTAAGGTAAAGACAACAGCATGACAGTTTCAGCTAAGGTAAAGACAACGACATGACAGTTTCAGCTAAGGTAAAGACAACAGCATGACAGTTTCAGCTAAGGTAAAGACAACAGCATGACAGTTTCAGCTAAGGTAAAGACAACAGCATGACAGTTTCAGCTAAGGTAAAGACAACAGCATGACAGTTTCAGCTAAGGTAAAGACAACAGCATGACAGTTTCAGCTAAGGTAAAGACAACAGCATGACAGTTTCAGCTAAGGTAAAGACAACAGCATGACAGTTTCAGCTAAGGTAAAGACAACAGCATGACAGTTTCAGCTAAGGTAAAGACAACAGCATGACAGTTTCAGCTAAGGTAAAGACAACAGCATGACAGTTTCAGCTAAGGTAAAGACAACAGCATGACAGTTTCAGCTAAGGTAAAGACAACAGCATGACAGTTTCAGCTAAGGTAAAGACAACAGCATGACAGTTTCAGCTAAGGTAAAGACAACAGCATGACAGTTTCAGCTAAGGTAAAGACAACAGCATGACAGTTTCAGCTAAGGTAAAGACAACAGCATGACAGTTTCAGCTAAGGTAAAGACAACAGCATGACAGTTTCAGCTAAGGTAAAGATGACAGCATGACAGTTTCAGCTAAGGTAAAGACAGCAACATGACAGTTTCAGCTAAGGTAAAGACAACAACATGACAGTTTCACCTAAGGTAAAGACAACAGCATGACAGTTTCAGCTAAGGTAAAGACAACAGCATGACAGTTTCAGCTAAGGTAAAGACAACAGCATGACAGTTTCAGCTAAGGTAAAGACAACAGCATGACAGTTTCAGCTAAGGTAAAGACAACAGCATGACAGTTTCAGCTAAGGTAAAGATGACAGCATGACAGTTTCAGCTAAGGTAAAGACAGCAACATGACAGTTTCAGCTAAGGTAAAGACAACAACATGACAGTTTCACCTAAGGTAAAGACAACAGCATGACAGTTTCAGCTAAGGTAAAGACAACAGCATGACAGTTTCAGCTAAGGTAAAGACAACAACATGACAGTTTCAGCTAAGGTAAAGACAACAGCATGACAGTTTCAGCTAAGGTAAAGACAACAACATGACAGTTTCAGCTAAGGTAAAGACAACAACATGACAGTTTCAGCTAAGGTAAAGACAACAGCATGACAGTTTCAGCTAAGGTAAAGACAAGTACATGACAGTTTCAGCTAAGGTAAAGATGACAGCATGACAGTTTCACCTAAGGTAAAGATAACAGCATGACAGTTTCAGCTAAGGTAAAGACAACAGCATGACAGTTTCAGCTAAGGTAAAGACAACAACATGACAGTTTCAGCTAAGGTAAAGACAACAACATGACAGTTTCAGCTAAGGTAAAGACAACAGCATGACAGTTTCAGCTAAGGTAAAGACAACAACATGACAGTTTCAGCTAAGGTAAAGACAACAACATGACAGTTTCAGCTAAGGTAAAGACAACAACATGACAGTTTCAGCTAAGGTAAAGACAACAACATGACAGTTTCAGCTAAGGTAAAGACAACAGCGTTGTCAGATTGTCTTTCTGTAAATTCAGAGCGTTTCGCTCTCAGAGCCATTCTGGACGCTCTGGCCGAGGAGTAGAGTTGATCCGGGCGCTCAACGGCAATCAAGCACCGAAGCTAACTGGCTAACGTTGGCTAGCTACTTCCAGACACAAATGAAAGAACACCTCACTCTGCCCATTTTACTCCCCCTAGCCGAGCCGGTTAGGCTGTTTTCATGTTATCCAGAGCGTTGCTGACTGGAACTGTGCTGCTGGAAAACAATTTAATGAGGCTTTCTTTTGCCGACGTTTGCTGACACCGGCCGCGTTCAACGGGTGTTGAGCGTTCGTTTATCATCAGGTATTCTATGTGAGAGTGCTCTGATATCGGAATAGATAGCCAGAACGAACAACGTCCATTGATGCGCACAATGACTACACCACTTAGCTGAGAATGATGTGAATAATTAAGTGTTATAAACGTTGGATAGTTAGTTAGATAGCAGATAGTTAATATACTGCCTGGCAAGTTCCATGTATAAGTAGCCAACTAATGTCAGGTAACTGGCTTACCGGTACATACTACATATTTTACAGCATTTTCTTCAAATCTGGAAAAAAATATCAGAAATTTTCTGAAGAATTGCATTATGGGCCCTAAAAGCAGGGAAATAGTGTCCACTGCTTGTACTTTTTGTATTTTGGTGAATGTTGTACGACAGCCGGGATCTTTTGGCATACAAACTGTGTCCTGTATATCTAGATATCCTATAGAACTTTATCAGCTGCATCCTGACTGGTTCGATCACTGCCTGGTATGGCAACTGCTCGGTCTCTGACAGAGGGTAGAGGGCCCAGTACATCACTGCCTGGTACTGCAACTGCTCTGTCTCTGACAGAGGGTAGAGGGCCCAGTACATCACTGCCTGGTACTGCAACTGCTCGGTCTCTGACAGAGGGTAGAGGGCCCAGTACATCACTGCCTGGTACTGCAACTGCTCGGTCTCTGACAGAGGGTAGAGGGCCCAGTACATCACTGCCTGGTACTGCAACTGCTCGGTCTCTGACAGAGGGTAGAGCCCAGTACATCACTGCCTGGTACTGCAACTGCTCGGTCTCTGACAGAGGGTAGAGGGCCCAGTACATCACTGCCTGGTACTGCAACTGCCTGGTCTCTGACAGAGGGTAGAGGGCCCAGTACATCACTGCCTGGTACTGCAACTGCTCGGTCTCCGATGGAGGGTAGTGCGTAACATAACATAACATAAAAGAACCTCTTCACATTCCGTAAGGTTCTGTTCAATAAGTTCAGACTCTTCAGAACAGCTGGTGTCTGTTGGCCTTGTGTCTAGAATGGATACTATTTAAGTCAGACAGGGTGAGTTAAGTCCACGGTCAATATGATGGAGTTTCAGAAAGTCCTAATGGTTTCGTAACATTTCTCTCAAATGTAATCCTGTATTGGGAAATGGCTTTCAAACTCCCTTGCTGCTGAACGAGGCCAAACCTCAAATTACAGTGTAGTATGAATCACGACATGACTGAGAGTCAAGCTGTTCCAAGAACAGACCCATGTTTCTGAGGAGATAGATGTCTCTGCCCGTCCCTTCCTCCCCTCTCCTCCCCTCTCCCTCCCTGCTCCTTCCTCCCCCATCCCTTCCTCCCCTCTCCTCCCCTGCTCCTTCCTCCCCTCTCCTCCCTTGCTCCTTCCTCCCCTCTCCTCCCCCTGTTTCTTCCTCCTCCTTTCCTTCCTCCCCCTCCTCCCCTCCTTCCTTCCCTAACCCTACCCCATGCTGTAGGTCTACTGAATGGTGCTGGGCTGTAGGTTTACTGAATGGTGCTGGGCTGTAGGTCTACTGAATGAAGCTGGGCTGTAGGTCTACTGAATGGTGCTGTAGGTCTACTGAATGGCGCTGTAGGTCTACTGAACGGTGCTGGGCTGTATGTCTACTGAATGGCGCTGTAGGTTTACTGAATGGCGCTGTAGGTCTACTGAATGGGTCTGTAGGTCTACTGAATGGGTCTGTAGGTCTACTGAATGGGTCTGTAGGTCTACTGAATGGGGCTGTAGGTCTACTGAATGGGGCTGTAGGTCTACTGAATGGCGCTTGGCTGTAGGTCTACTGAATGGTGCTGGGCTATTATTGTCAAATCGGTTGATATTTGACGAGTTGAGGTTGACATTGTAGTAATCCCTTTTAGATAACAAGACTCCTCGATATGAGTAATGCACATCTGTGGTATCCCTGTCCTACCTTGCGGATTGTAAAGTAGGTTTGTTTTCTCGACAGTAAGTTAACAGGGTGTCTCTGTGGTCTTTCAGGTGTTCCAGGGGTGTGGTCAGCCCAAGCCGTCTGGGATGGGCAGCAGCAGATCAGCCAGGGGGATCTCTGATGTCTTCAACGCCCGATTCAGACCCTACAGCCCAGAGGAGAGACCCACCACGGCCGCTGGCACCAGCCTGGACAGACTGGTAAGAGATGAGGACAGGGAGGAGGACAGACTGGTGGGATAGGAGGACAGACTGGTGGGATAGGAGGACAGACTAGTAGGAGAGGAGGACAGACTGGTGGGATAGGAGGACAGACTGGTGGGATAGGAGGACAGACTGGTGGGATAGGAGGACAGACTAGTAGGAGAGGAGGACAGACTGGTAAGAGAGGAGGACAGGGAGGAGGACAGACTGGTGGGATAGGAGGACAGACTGGTGGGATAGGAGGACAGACTGGTGGGATAGGAGGACAGACTGGTGGGATAGGAGGACAGACTGGTGGGATAGGAGGACAGACTGGTGGGATAGGAGGACAGACTGGTGGGATAGGAGGACAGACTGGTGGGATAGGAGGACAGACTGGTGGGATAGGAGGACAGACTAGTAGGAGAGGAGGACAGACTGGTAAGAGAGGAGGACAGGGAGGAGGACAGACTGGTAAGAGATGAGGACAGGGAGGAGGACAGACTGGTAAGAGAGGAGGACAGACTGGTAAGAGAGGACAGGGAGGAGGACAGACTGGTGGACAGACTGGTAAGAGAGGATGACAGGGAGGAGGACAGACTGGTAAGAGAGGAGGACAGGGAGGAGGACAGACTGGTAAGAGAGGAGGACAGGGAGGAGGACAGACTGGTAAGAGATGAGGACAGGGAGGAGGACAGACTGGTAAGAGAGGATGACAGGGAGGAGGACAGACTGGTTAGAGAGGAGGACAGGGAGGAGGACAGACTGGTAAGAGAGGAGGACAGGGAGGAGGACAGACTGGTAAGAGAGGAGGACAGGGAGGAGGACAGACTGGTTAGAGAGGAGGACAGGGAGGAGGACAGACTGGTAAGAGAGTAGGACAGGGAGGAGGACAGTGAAGGGATACTCTACTCTAGACATTTCCCCTTACCATGAGTCCTGTATCAGATATCTTTCACCCACCTGGTTGATGTTAGGGTTGGGGGTAGGATAATCTGATCCTAGATCTGTGGTTAGGGGAAGGAAGGGTGGCAGGGAGAGAACCACTCTAGTCTCAGATGTAGACAAGAGACCAGAATCTTTTATATCAGACCAACGTTACAGAAGTCTCTGGAAGTGTGGGATCATACTGTCTACTGAGAGAACCAGCAGAGAGATAGTTTGAGATTAAATCACTTTTATGTTATCCCCCGAGTCCTTCTCTGGTTCCAAAATGGCACCCTATTCCCTATATAGTGCACTAATTTTGATGGTCCCGGTCAAAAGTAGTGCAGAATAATGGGAATGGGGCTCCATTTGGACCGCAGCCCCTCTCAGTTGAATCCTCAGTTCCATGTTCAGGTCATGGCTCTGTGTTGACTCATACACAGCCTCGGTCTCCCATCATCCTGTCATCTCCCCAGGGGAGAGTGAAATGTGCAGGGATAAGTGTGCTCTCTCCTCTCAAGCCCTCTCTCACTCTACTGTTACCTTGGTGCTCAAACCCTGGAGGGTTTTCTGGGAACAAAGGGCTGGTGGTCACATCATGGAGGGTTTTATGGGAACAAAGACCTGGTGCTCAAACCCTGGAGGGTTTTCTGGGAACAAAGAGCTGGTGGTCACACCATGGAGGGTTTTATGGGAACAAAGGGCTGGTGGTCACACCATGGAGGGTTTTCTGGGAACAAAGGGCTGGTGGTCACACCATGGAGGGTTTTATGGGAACAAAGACCTGGTGGTCAGACCATGGAGGGTTTTATGGGAACAAAGACCTGGTGGTCACACCATGGAGGGTTTTATGGGAACAAAGGGATGGTGGTCACACCATGGAGGGTTTTATGGGAACAAAGGGCTGGTGGTCACACCATGGAGGGTTTTCTGGGAACAAAGGGCTGGTGGTCACACCATGGAGGGTTTTATGGGAACAAAGGGCTGGTGGTCACACCATGGAGGGTTTTATGGGAACAAAGAGCTGGTGGTCACACCATGGAGGGTTTTATGGGAAAAAAGAGCTGGTGGTCACACCCTGGAGGGTTTTATGGGAACAAAGACCTGGTGGTCACACCATGGAGGGTTTTATGGGAACAAAGACCTGGTGGTCACACCATGGACTACCCCTCCAGGATGATACATTACCCCTCCAGGATGATACATTACCCCTCCAGGATGGTACATTACCCCTTCAGGATGTTACATTATCCCTCCAGGATGTTACATTACCCCTCCAGGATGATACATTAACCCTCCAGGATGATACATTAAACCTCCGGAATGATACATTACCCCTCCAGGATGGTACATAACCCCTCCAGGATAATACATTAAGCCCTCCAGGGTGATACATTACCCCTCCAGGATGATACATTAACCCTCCAGAATGATACATTACCCCTCCGGGATGATACATTACCCCTCCAGGATGTTACATTATCCCTCCAGGATGATACATTAACCCCTCCAGGATGTTACATTATCCCTCCAGGATGATACATTAACCCCTCCAGGATGATACACTACCCCTCCAGGATGATACATTAACCCTCCAGGATGATACATTACCCCCTCCAGGATGTTACATTACCCCTCCAGGATAATACATTACCCCTCCGGGATGATACATTACCCCTCCAGGATGGTACATTACCCCTTCAGGATGTTACATTATCCCTCCAGGATGTTACATTACCCCCCCAGGATGATACATTAACCCTCCAGGATGATACATTAACCCTCTGGAATGATACATTACCCCTCCAGGATGGTACATAACCCCTCCAGGATAATACATTAAGCCCTCCAGGGTGATACATTACCCCTCCAGGATGATACATTAACCCTCCAGAATGATACATTACCCCTCCGGGATGATACATTACCCCTCCAGGATGTTACATTATCCCTCCAGGATGATACATTAACCCCTCCAGGATGTTACATTATCCCTCCAGGATGATACATTAACCCCTCCAGGATGATACACTACCCCTCCAGGATGATACATTAACCCTCCAGGATGATACATTACCCCCTCCAGGATGTTACATTACCCCTCCAGGATAATACATTACCCCTCCGGGATGATACATTAACCCCTCCAGGATGATACATTAACCCTCCAGGATGTTACATTACCCCTCCGGGATGATACACTACCCCTCCAGGATGATACATTAACCCTCCAGGATGTTACATTACCCCTCCAGGATGTTACATTACCCCTCCAGGATAATACATTACCCCTCCAGGATAATACATTACCCCTCCAGGATGATACATTAACCCCTCCAGGATGATACATTACCCCTCCAGGATGATACTTTAACCCCTCCAGGATGATACATTACCCCTCCAGGATGATACATTAACCCCTCTTGGATGATACATTATCCCTCCAGGATGATACATTATCCCTCCAGGATGATACATTAACCCTCCTGGATGATACATTAACCCTCCAGGATGATACATTACCCCTCCAGGATTCACATTATCCCTCCAGGATGTCACATTATCCCTCCAGGATGATACATTAACCCCTCCAGGATGATACATTACCCCTCCAGGATGATACATTACCCCTCCAGGATGATACATTATCCCTCCAGGATGATGCATTACCCCTCCAGGATGATACATTAACCCCTATGGGATGATACATTAACCCCTCCGGGATGTTACATTACCCCTCCAGGATGATACATTAACCCCCCAGGATGATACATTAACCCCTCTTGGATGATACATTAACCCCTCCGGGATGATATATTAACCCCTCCAGGATGATACATTATCCCTCCAGGATGATACATTACCCCTCCAGGATAATACATTACCCCTCCAGGATGATACATTACCCCTCCAGGATAATACATTACCCCTCCAGGATGATACATTAACCCCTCCAGGATGATACATTACCCCTCCAGGATGATACATTACCCCTCCAGGATGATACATTAACCCTCCTGGATGATACATTAACCCTCCAGGATGATACATTACCCCTCCAGGATTCACATTATCCCTCCAGGATGTCACATTATCCCTCCAGGATGATACATTAACCCCTCCAGGATGATACATTACCCCTCCAGGATGATACATTATCCCTCCAGGATGATACATTAACCCTCCTGGATGATACATTAACCCTCCAGGATGATACATTAACCCTCCAGGATGATACATTACCCCTCCAGGATGATACATTAACCCTCCAGAATGATACATTAACCCTCCAGGATGATACATTACCCCTCCAGGATGATACATTATCCATCCAGGATGATACATTACCCCTCCAGGATGATACATTATCCCTCCAGGATGATACATTACCCCTCCAGGATGATACATTAACCCCTATGGGATGATACATTAACCCCTCCGGGATGTTACATTACCCCTCCAGGATGATACATTAACCCCTCTTGGATGATACATTAACCCTCCAGGATGATACATTATCCCTCCAGGATGATACATTACCCCTCCAGGATGATACATTAACCCCTCTTGGATGATACATTAACCCTCCAGGATGATACATTACCCCTCCAGGATGATACTTTAACCCCTCCAGGATGTTACATTATCCCTCCAGGATGATACATTAACCCCTCCAGGATGATACATTACCCCTCCAGGATGATACATTAACCCCCCAGGATGATACATTATCCCTCCAGGATGATACATTATCCCTCCAGGATGATACATTATCCCTCCAGGATGATACATTACCCCTCCAGGATGATACATTACCCCTCCAGGATGATACATTAACCCCTCTTGGATGATACATTAACCCTCCAGGATGATACATTACCCCTCCAGGATGATACTTTAACCCCTCCAGGATGTTACATTATCCCTCCAGGATGATACATTAACCCCTCCAGGATGATACATTACCCCTCCAGGATAGTGCATTATCCCTCCAGGATAGTGCATTACCCCTCCAGGATGATACATTACCCCTCCAGGATAGTACATTAACCCTCCGTGATGATACATTACCCCTCTGTGATGATACATTACCCATCCGGGATGATATATTAACCCTCTGGGATGATACATTATCCCTCCAGTATAGTACATTATCCCTCCAGGACAGCACATGACCCCTCCAGGATAGTGCATTACTCCTCCAGAATGATACATTATCCCTACAAGATAATACATTACCCATCCAGGATAATACATTACCCATCCAGGATGATACATTACCCCCCCAGGATGATACATTATCCCTCCGGGATAGTACATTACCCCTCCGGGATAGTATATTACTCCTCCGGGATGATACATTATCCCCCCGGGATAGTACATTACCCCTCCGGGATGATACATTATCCCTCCAGGATAGTACATTACTCCTCCAGGATGATACATTACCCCTCCAGGATAGTACATTATCCCTCCAGGATGATACATTATCCCTCCAGGGTGGTACATTATCCCCCCATGATGATACATTATCCCTCCAGGATGATACATTACTCCTCCAGGATGGTACATTATCCCTCCGGGATGGTACATTATCCCTCCAGGATGATACATTATCCCTCCGGGGTGGTACATTATCCCTCCGGGATGGTACATTATCCCTCCAGGATGATACATTACCCCTCCAGGATAGTACATTATCCCTCCAGGATGATACATTATCCCCCCAGGATGATACATTATCCCTCCAGGATGGTACATTATCCCTCCGGGATGGTACATTATCCCTCCAGGATGATACATTACTCCTCCAGGATGGTACATTATCCCTCCGGGATGGTACATTATCCCTCCGGGATGATACATTATCCCTCCAGGGTGGTACATTATCCCTCCGGGATGATACATTATCCCTCCGGGATGGTACATTATCCCTCCAGGATGATACATTATCCCTCCAGGATGATACATTATCCCTCCGGGATGATACATTATCCCTCCAGGGTGGTACATTATCCCCCCAGGATGAGACATTATCCCTCCAGGATGATACATTATCCCTCCAGGATTATACATTATCCCTCCGGGATGATACATTATCCCTCCAGGATGATAACACCAGGACATTGTCTTAGAGAAGATGTAGACTGGAAAGATAATTTTAATATAATGTGGTATAATACATAATGATTGAGGCAGGTGTAATAACATGAGTTGAGAGGTGCTTAGACTCCCAAAGAGAGAGGAGGCAGGGGAATTGAATATCTTGCCAGAACTATTTATCACGTTCTATGGTTGCTATTGGTTTCCAGACTAATGCATGTATTCATAGCCTTCCTTTCATTGTATGCGTTTTATGTCTCTCTCTGTGTCTCTCTCTCATCTGCCTCTATTAAATCCCTCTCTTCTCTGTTTCTCTGCTGCTCCCAGAGGACAGTGTGGAGGACAATGCAACACAGCGTAAGCCTTCCTTCCAATCCGCCTCTTACCTCATCTCATCTGTCTGGTGGATCTGTCCTGTCCTCTTCCTACTTGTCAACATTACTCTCAGAGAGATATCTGTAATGTCTGATGCTGCTACAGGAGGCTGTAGTCTAGATGTATAGCTGTAGTCTCTGATGCTGCTACAGGAGGCTGTAGTCTATATGTAGTGTCTGATGCTGCTACAGGAGGCTGTAGTCTAGCTGTAATGTCTGATGCTGCTACAGGAGGCTGTAGTCTAGCTGTAGTCTCTGATGCTGCTACAGGAGGCTGTAGTCTAGCTGTAGTGTCTGATGCTGCTACAGGAGGCTGTAGTCTAGCTGTAGTCTCTGATGCTGCTACAGGAGGCTGTAGTCTAGCTGTAGTGTCTGATGCTGCTACAGGAGGCTGTAGTCTATATGTAGTGTCTGATGCTGCTACAGGAGGCTGTAGTCTAGCTGTAGTGTCTGATGCTGCTACAGGAGGCTGTAGTCTAGCTGTAGTGTCTGATGCTGCTACAGGAGGCTGTAGTCTAGCTGTAGTGTCTGATGCTGCTACAGGAGGCTGTAGTCTAGCTGTAGTGTCTGATGCTGCTACAGGAGGCTGTAGTCTAGCTGTAGTCTCTGATGCTGCTACAGGAGGCTGTAGTCTAGCTGTAATGTCTGATGCTGCTACAGGAGGCTGTAGTCTAGCTGTAGTCTCTGATGCTGCTACAGGAGGCTGTAGTCTAGCTGTAGTGTCTGATGCTGCTACAGGAGGCTGTAGTCTAGCTGTAGTCTCTGATGCTGCTACAGGAGGCTGTAGTCTAGCTGTAGTGTCTGATGCTGCTACAGGAGGCTGTAGTCTATATGTAGTGTCTGATGCTGCTACAGGAGGCTGTAGTCTAGCTGTAGTGTCTGATGCTGCTACAGGAGGCTGTAGTCTAGCTGTAGTGTCTGATGCTGCTACAGGAGGCTGTAGTCTAGCTGTAGTGTCTGATGCTGCTACCGGAGGCTGTAGTCTAGCTGTAGTGTCTGATGCTGCTACAGGAGGCTGTAGTCTAGCTGTAGTGTCTGATGCTGCTACAGGAGGCTGTAGTCTAGCTGTAGTGTCTGATGCTGCTACAGGAGGCTGTAGTCTAGCTGTAGTGTCTGATGCTGCTACAGGAGGCTGTAGTCTAGCTGTAGGGTCTGATGCTGCTACAGGAGGCTGTAGTCTAGCTGTTGTGTCTGATGCTGCTACAGGAGGCTGTAGTCTAGATGTATAGCTGTAGTCTCTGATGCTGCTACAGGAGGCTGTAGTCTAGCTGTAGTGTCTGATGCTGCTACAGGAGGCTGTAGTCTAGCTGTTGTGTCTGATGCTGCTACAGGAGGCTGTAGTCTAGATGTATAGCTGTAGTCTCTGATGCTGCTACAGGAGGCTGTAGTCTAGATGAAGTGGCTGATGCTGCTACAGGAGGCTGTAGTCTAGCTGTAGTGTCTGATGCTGCTACAGGAGGCTGTAGTCTAGCTGTAGTGTCTGACCTTTAAACACAGAGATACACTACAGAGATACACCACAGAGACACACAGAGACACAACAGGTGGAAACAGAGACCTTTAAACACAGAGATACAACAGGTGGAAACAGAGACCTATAAACACAGAGACACAACAGGTGGAAACAGAGACCTTTAAACACAGAGACACAACAGGTGGAAACAGAGACCTTTAAACACAGAGATACAACAGAGACCTTTAAACACCGAGATACAACAGGTGGAAACAGAGACCCTATAAACACAGAGACACAACAGATGGAAACAGAGACCTTTAAACACAGAGATACAACAGGTGGAAACAGAGACCTATAAACACAGAGATACAACAGATGGAAACAGAGACCTTTAAACACAGAGACACAACAGATGGAAACAGAGACCTTTAAACACAGAGATACAACAGGTGGAAACAGAGACCTTTAAACACAGAGATACAACAGGTGGAAACAGAGACCTTTAAACACAGAGATACAACAGGTGGAAACAGAGACCTATAAACACAGAGATACCTATAAACACAGAGATACAACAGATGGAAACAGAGACCTTTAAACACAGAGATACAACAGGTGGAAACAGATCCCTATAAACACAGAGATACAACAGGTGGAAACAGATACCTATAAACACAGAGATACAACAGGTGGAAACAGAGACCTTTAAACACAGAGATACAACAGATGGAAACAGAGACCTTTAAACACAGAGATACAACAGGTGGAAACAGAGACCTTTAAACACAGAGATACAACAGGTGGAAACAGAGACCTTTAAACACAGAGATACAACAGGTGGAAACAGAGACCTATAAACACAGAGATACCTATAAACACAGAGATACAACAGATGGAAACAGAGACCTTTAAACACAGAGATACAACAGGTGGAAACAGAGACCTATAAACACAGAGATACAACAGGTGGAAACAGATACCTATAAACACAGAGATACAACAGGTGGAAACAGAGACCTTTAAACACAGAGATACAACAGATGGAAACAGAGACCTTTAAACACAGAGACACAACAGAGACCTTTAAACACCGAGCTACAACAGGTGGAAACAGAGACCTATAAACACAGAGACACAACAGGTGGAAACAGAGACCTTTAAACACAGAGACACAGCAGGTGGAAACAGAGACCTTTAAACACAGAGATACAACAGGTGGAAACAGAGACCTTTAAACACAGAGACACAGCAGGTGGAAACAGAGACCTTTAAACACAGAGATACAACAGAGACCTATAAACACAGAGACACAACAGGTGGAAACAGAGATCTTTAAACACAGAGATACAACAGGTGGAAACAGAGACCTATAAACACAGAGACACAACAGGTGGAAACAGAGACCTTTAAACACAGAGATACAACAGAGACCTATAAACACAGAGATACAACAGGTGGAAACAGAGATCTTTAAACACAGAGACACAACAGGTGGAAACAGACCTATAAACACAGAGACACAACAGGTGGAAACAGAGACCTTTAAACACAGAGATACAACAGGTGGAAGCAGAGACCTTTAAACACAGAGATACAACAGAGACCTTTAAACACATAGATACAACAGAGACCTTTAAACACAGAGATACAACAGGTGGAAACAGAGACCTTTAAACACAGAGATACAACAGATGGAAACAGAGACCTTTAAACACAGAGACACAACAGAGACCTTTAAACACCGAGATACAACAGGTGGAAACAGAGACCTTTAAACACAGAGATACAACAGGTGGAAACAGAGACCTATAAACACAGAGATACAACAGATGGAAACAGAGACCTTTAAACACAGAGATACAACAGAGACCTTTAAACACTGAGATACAACAGGTGGAAACAGAGACCTATAAACACAGAGACACAACAGGTGGAAACAGAGACCTTTAAACACAGAGACACAGCAGGTGGAAACAGAGACCTTTAAACACAGAGATACAACAGAGACCTTTAAACACCGAGATACAACAGGTGGAAACAGAGACCTTTAAACAAAGAGATACAACAGGTGGAAACAGACCTATAAACACAGAGACACAACAGATGGAAACAGAGACCTTTAAACACAGAGATACAACAGGTGGAAACAGAGACCTTTAAACACAGAGATACAATAGGTGGAAACAGAGACCTATAAACACAGAGATACAACAGGTGGAAGCAGAGACCTTTAAACACAGAGATACAACAGGTGGAAACAGAGACCTTTAAACACAGAGATACAACAGGTGGAAGCAGAGACCTTTAAACACAGAGATACAACAGGTGGAAACAGAGACCTTTAAACACAGAGATACAACAGGTGGAAGCAGAGACCTTTAAACACAGAGATACAACAGAGACCTTTAAACACATAGATACAACAGAGACCTTTAAACACAGAGATACAACAGGTGGAAACAGAGACCTTTAAACACAGAGATACAACAGAGACCTTTAAACACAGAGACACAACAGGTGGAAACAGAGACCTTTAAACACAGAGATACAACAGAGACCTTTAAACACATAGATACAACAGAGACCTTTAAACACAGAGATACAACAGGTGGAAACAGAGACCTTTAAACACAGAGATACAACAGAGACCTTTAAACACAGAGACACAACAGGTGGAAACAGAGACCTTTAAACACAGAGATACAACAGAGACCTTTAAACACATAGATACAACAGAGACCTTTAAACACAGAGATACAACAGGTGGAAACAGAGACCTTTAAACACAGATATACAACAGAGACCTTTAAACACATAGATACAACAGAGACCTTTAAACACAGAGATACAACAGGTGGAAACAGAGACCTTTAAACACAGAGACACAACAGATGGAAACAGAGACCTTTAAACGCATAGATACAACAGAGACCTTTAAACACAGAGATACAACAGAGACCTTTAAACGCAGAGATACAACAGAGACCTTTAAACACATAGATACAACAGGTGGAAACAGAGACCTTTAAACACAGAGACACAACAGATGGAAACAGAGACCTTTAAACGCATAGATACAACAGAGACCTTTAAACACAGAGATACAACAGAGACCTTTAAACACAGAGATACAACAGAGACCTTTAAACACAGAGATACAACAGAGACCTTTAAACACAGAGATACAACAGAGACCTTTAAACACAGAGATACAACAGAGACCTTTAAACACAGAGATACAACAGAGACCTTTAAACACCGAGATACAACAGGTGGAAGCAGAGACCTTTAAACACATAGATACAACAGAGACCTTTAAACACAGAGATACAACAGAGACCTTTAAACACAGAGATACAACAGATGGAAACAGAGACCTTTAAACATAGAGATACAACAGATGGAAACAGAGACCTTTAAACACAGAGATACAACAGATGGAAACAGAGACCTTTAAACACAGAGACACAACAGATGGAAACAGAGACCTTTAAACACAGAGATACCTATAAACACAGAGATACAACAGGTGGAAACAGAGACCTTTAAACACAGAGATAGAACAGGTGGAAACAGAGCCCTTTAAACACAGATATACAACAGGTGGAAACAGAGACCTTTAAACACAGAGACACAACAGGTGGAAACAGAGACCCTATAAACACAGAGATACAACAGGTGGAAACAGAGACCTTTAAACACAGAGATAGAACAGAGACCTATAAACACAGAGATACAACAGAGACCTATAAACACCGAGATACAACAGGTGGAAACAGAGACCTTTAAACACAGAGACACAACAGGTGGAAACAGAGACCCTATAAACACAGAGACACAACAGATGGAAACAGAGACCTATAAACACAGAGATACAACAGGTGAAAACAGAGACCTTTAAACACAGAGATACAACAGGTGGAAACAGAGACCTATAAACACAGAGATAGAACAGGTGGAAACAGAGACCCTTAAAAAACACAGAGATACAATAGGTGGAAACAGAGACCCTATAAACACAGAGATACCTATACACACAGAGATACAATAGGTGGAAACAGAGACCCTATAAACACAGAGATACCTATAAACACAGAGATACAACAGGTGGAAACAGAGACCTATAAACACAGAGATACCTATAAACACAGAGATACAACAGGTGGAAACAGAGACCTATAAACACAGAGATACCTATAAACACAGAGATACAACAGGTGGAAACAGAGACCTTTAAACACAGAGATAGAACAGGTGGAAACAGAGACCTTTAAACAAAGAGAGACCTTTAAACACAGAGATACAACAGGTGGAAACAGAGACCTATAAACACAGAGATACCTATAAACACAGAGATACAACAGGTGGAAACAGAGACCTTTAAACACAGAGATAGAACAGGTGGAAACAGAGCCCTTTAAACACAGATATACAACAGGTGGAAACAGAGACCTTTAAACACAGAGATACCTATAAACACAGAGATACAACAGGTGGAAACAGAGCCCTTTAAACACAGATATACAACAGGTGGAAACAGAGACCTTTAAACACAGAGATAGAACAGGTGGAAACAGAGACCTTTAAACACAGAGATACAACAGATGGAAACAGAGACCTATAAACACAGAGACACAACAGGTGGAAACAGAGACCTTTAAACACAGAGATACAACAGGTGGAAACAGAGACCTATAAACACAGAGATACAACAGATGGAAACAGAGACCTTTAAACACAGAGACACAACAGATGGAAACAGAGACCTTTAAACACAGAGATACCTATAAACACAGAGATACAATAGGTGGAAACAGAGACCTATAAACACAGAGATACAACAGGTGGAAACAGAGACCTTTAAACACAGAGATACAACAGGTGGAAACAGAGACCTTTAAACACAGAGATACAACAGATGGAAACAGAGACCCTATAAACACAGAGATACAACAGAGACCTATAAACACAGAGACACAACAGGTGAAAACAGAGACCTTTAAACACAGAGACACAACAGGTGAAAACAGAGACCTTTAAACACAGAGACACAACAGGTGAAAACAGAGACCTTTAAACACAGAGACACAACAGGTGAAAACAGAGACCTTTAAACACAGAGATACAACAGGTGGAAACAGAGACCTTTAAACACAGAGATACAACAGGTGGAAACAGAGACCTTTAAACACAGAGATGCATCAGGTAGAAACAGACCTTCCGGTCAGATGTGTTCTCATTCCGTGCTGATGTTGATAGAACTTCCCAGGTCAGATGTGTTCTCATTCCGTGCTGATGTTGATAGAACATCCCAGGTCAGATGTGTTCTCATTCCGTGCTGATGTTGATAGAACATCCCAGGTCAGATGTGTTCTCATTCCGTGCTGATGTTGATAGAACTTCCCAGGTCAGATGTGTTCTCATTCCGTGCTGATGTTGATAGAACATCCCAGGTCAGATGTGTTCTCATTCCGTGCTGATGTTGATAGAACTTCCCAGGTCAGATGTGTTCTCATTCCGTGCTGATTTTAATAGAACTTCCCAGGTCAGATGTGTTCTCATTCCGTGCTGATTTTAATAGAACTTCCCAGGTCAGATGTGTTCTCATTCCGTGCTGATGTTGATAGAACTTCCCAGGTCAGATGTGTTCTCATTCCGTGCTGATGTTGATAGAACTTCCCAGGTCAGATGTGTTCTCATTCCGTGCTGATGTTGATAGAACTTCCCAGGTCAGATGTGTTCTCATTCCGTGCTGATGTTGATAGAACTTCCCAGGTCAGTGCTGTATGGTCCTGCCTGACAACAATACACACAGTTGAACGTTTGTTGATGTTGTGCCTCTTGTAATCTGCCCTAATGA
>NW_025745773.1:0-72500 GCF_021184085.1 Oncorhynchus gorbuscha | reverse complement strand
TAGGTTGACGTGAGGTTAGGTTGACGTGAGGTTAGGGATGACGTGAGGTTAGGGATGACGTGAGGTTAGGGATGACGTGAGGTTAGGATGACGTGAGGTTAGGGATGACGTGAGGTTAGGGATGACGTGAGGTTAGGATGACGTGAGTTTAGGGTTGACGTGAGGTTAGGTTAACGTGAGGTTAGGTTGACGTTAGGTTAGGTTGACGTGAGGTTAGGTTGACGTGAGGTTAGGTTAACGTGAGGTTAGGAGTTGTTTCCACATTGGGGACTGGTCACATTAAGGACACAGTAACTGAGTTGTTTCCACATTGGGGACTGGTCACATTAAGGACACAGTAACTGAGTTGTTTTCACATTGGGGACTGGTCACATTAGACACAGTAACTGAGTTGTTTCCACATTGGGGACTGGTCACATTAGACACAGTAACTGAGTTGTTTTCACATTGGGGACTGGTCACATTAAGGACACAGTAACTGAGTTGTTTCCACATTGGGGACTGGTCACATTAAGGACACAGTAACTGAGTTGTTTCCACATTGGGGACTGGTCACATTAGACACAGTAACTGAGTTGTTTCCACATTGGGGACTGGTCACATTAGACACAGTAACTGAGTTGTTTCCACATTGGGGACTGGTCACATTAAGGACACAGTAACTGAGTTGTTTCCACATTGGGGACTGGTCACATTAGACACAGTAACTGAGTTGTTTCCACATTGGGGACTGGTCACATTAAGGACACAGTAACTGAGTTGTTTCCACATTGGGGACTGGTCACATTAGACACAGTAACTGAGTTGTTTTCACATTGGGGACTGGTGACATTAGACGCAGTAACTGAGTTGTTTCCACATTGGGGACTGGTCATATTAAGGACGCAGTAACTGAGTTGTTTCCACATTGGGGACTGGTCACATTAAGGACACAGTAACTGAGTTGTTTCCACATTGGGGACTGGTCACATTAAGGACACAGTAACTGAGTTGTTTCCACATTGGGGACTGGTCACATTAGACACAGTAACTAAGTTGTTTCCACATTGGGGACTGGTCACATTAAGGACACAGTAACTGAGTTGTTTCCACTCTCTCTCTCGCTCTCTTTTCATGGGAAACCAGCTCTCTCTCTCGCTCTCTTTTCATGGGAAACCAGCTCTCTCTCTCGCTCTCTTTTCATGGGAAACCAGCTCTCTCTCTCTCTCTCTTTTCATGGGAAACCAGCTCTCTCTCTCGCTCTCTTTTCATGGGAAACCAGCTCTCTCTCTCTCTCTCTTTTCATGGGAAACCAGCTCTCTCTCTCTCTCTCTTTTAATTAACCTGAGGTTAGATTGACGTGAGGTTAGGGATGACGTGAGGTTAGGGATGACGTGAGGTTAGGGATGACGTGAGTTTAGGGATGACGTGAGTTTAGGGTTGACGTGAGGTTAGGTTAACGTGAGGTTAGGATGACGTGAGGTTAGGATGACGTGAGGTTAGGGTTTACGTGAGGTTAGGTTAACGTGAGGTTAGGTTGACGTGAGGTTAGGTTAACGTGAGGTTAGGTTGACGTTAGGTTAGGTTAACGTGAGGTTAGGTTGACGTTAGGTTAGGTTGACGTGAGGTTAGGTTGACGTGAGGTTAGGGATGACGTGAGGTTAGGGATGACGTGAGGTTAGGGATGACGTGAGGTTAGGATGACGTGAGGTTAGGGATGACGTGAGGTTAGGGATGACGTGAGGTTAGGATGACGTGAGTTTAGGGTTGACATGAGGTTAGGTTAACGTGAGGTTAGGTTGACGTTAGGTTAGGTTGACGTGAGGTTAGGTTGACGTGAGGTTAGGGATGACGTGAGGTTAGGTTAACGTGAGGTTAGGAGTTGTTTCCACATTGGGGACTGGTCACATTAAACACAGTAACTGAGTTGTTTCCACATTGGGGACTGGTCACATTAAGGACACAGTAACTGAGTTGTTTCCACATTGGGGACTGGTCACATTAGACACAGTAACTGAGTTGTTTTCACATTGGGGACTGGTCACATTAAGGACACAGTAACTGAGTTGTTTCCACATTGGGGACTGGTCACATTAAGGACACAGTAACTGAGTTGTTTCCACATTGGGGACTGGTCACATTAGACACAGTAACTGAGTTGTTTTCACATTGGGGACTGGTCACATTAAGGACACAGTAACTGAGTTGTTTCCACATTGGGGACTGGTCACATTAAGGACACAGTAACTGAGTTGTTTCCACTCTCTCTCTCGCTCTCTTTTCATGGGAAACCAGCTCTCTCTCTCGCTCTCTTTTCATGGGAAACCAGCTCTCTCTCTCGCTCTCTTTTCATGGGAAACCAGCTCTCTCTCTCGCTCTCTTTTCATGGGAAACCAGCTCTCTCTCTCTCTCTCTTTTCATGGGAAACCAGCTCTCTCTCTCGCTCTCTTTTCATGGGAAACCAGCTCTCTCTCTCGCTCTCTTTTCATGGGAAACAGCTCTCTCTCTCGCTCTCTTTTCATGGGAAACCAGCTCTCTCTCTCGCTCTCTTTTCATGGGAAACCAGCTCTCTCTCTCGCTCTCTTTTCATGGGAAACCAGCTCTCTCTCTCTCTCTCTTTTAATTAACCTGAGGTTAGATTGACGTGAGGTTAGGGATGACGTGAGGTTAGGGATGACGTGAGGTTAGGGATGACGTGAGTTTAGGGATGACGTGAGTTTAGGGTTGACGTGAGGTTAGGTTAACGTGAGGTTAGGATGACGTGAGGTTAGGATGACGTGAGGTTAGGGTTTACGTGAGGTTAGGTTAACGTGAGGTTAGGTTGACGTGAGGTTAGGTTAACGTGAGGTTAGGTTGACGTTAGGTTAGGTTAACGTGAGGTTAGGTTGACGTTAGGTTAGGTTGACGTGAGGTTAGGTTGACGTGAGGTTAGGGATGACGTGAGGTTAGGGATGACGTGAGGTTAGGGATGACGTGAGGTTAGGATGACGTGAGGTTAGGGATGACGTGAGGTTAGGGATGACGTGAGGTTAGGATGACGTGAGTTTAGGGTTGACATGAGGTTAGGTTAACGTGAGGTTAGGTTGACGTTAGGTTAGGTTGACGTGAGGTTAGGTTGACGTGAGGTTAGGGATGACGTGAGGTTAGGTTAACGTGAGGTTAGGAGTTGTTTCCACATTGGGGACTGGTCACATTAAACACAGTAACTGAGTTGTTTCCACATTGGGGACTGGTCACATTAAGGACACAGTAACTGAGTTGTTTCCACATTGGGGACTGGTCACATTAGACACAGTAACTGAGTTGTTTTCACATTGGGGACTGGTCACATTAAGGACACAGTAACTGAGTTGTTTCCACATTGGGGACTGGTCACATTAAGGACACAGTAACTGAGTTGTTTCCACATTGGGGACTGGTCACATTAGACACAGTAACTGAGTTGTTTTCACATTGGGGACTGGTCACATTAAGGACACAGTAACTGAGTTGTTTCCACATTGGGGACTGGTCACATTAAGGACACAGTAACTGAGTTGTTTTCACATTGGGGACTGGTCACATTAAGGACACAGTAACTGAGTTGTTTCCACATTGGGGACTGGTCACATTAGACACAGTAACTGAGTTGTTTCCACATTGGGGACTGGTGACATTAAGGACACAGTAACTGAGTTGTTTCCACATTGGGGACTGGTCACATTAAGGACACAGTAACTGAGTTGTTTCCACATTGGGGACTGGTCACATTAAGGACACAGTAACTGAGTTGTTTCCACATTGGGGACTGGTCACATTAAGGACACAGTAACTGAGTTGTTTTCACATTGGGGACTGGTCACATTAAGGACGCAGTAACTGAGTTGTTTCCACATTGGGGACTGGTCACATTAGACACAGTAACTGAGTTGTTTCCACATTGGGGACTGGTCACATTAAGGACACAGTAACTGAGTTGTTTTCACATTGGGGACTGGTCACATTAAGGACACAGTAACTGAGTTGTTTCCACATTGGGGACTGGTCACATTAAGGACACAGTAACTGAGTTGTTTCCACATTGGGGACTGGTCACATTAGACACAGTAACTGAGTTGTTTCCACATTGGGGACTGGTCACATTAAGGACACAGTAACTGAGTTGTTTCCACATTGGGGACTGGTCACATTAAGGACACAGTAACTGAGTTGTTTCCACATTGGGGACTGGTCACATTAGACACAGTAACTGAGTTGTTTCCACATTGGGGACTGGTCACATTAAGGACACAGTAACTGAGTTGTTTCCACATTGGGGACTGGTCACATTAAGGACACAGTAACTGAGTTGTTTCCACATTGGGGACTGGTCACATTAAGGACACAGTAACTGAGTTGTTTCCACATTGGGGACCGGTCACATTAAGGACACAGTAAC
The DNA here is from genome assembly GCF_021184085.1 of Oncorhynchus gorbuscha. Taxonomy (NCBI): domain Eukaryota; kingdom Metazoa; phylum Chordata; class Actinopteri; order Salmoniformes; family Salmonidae; genus Oncorhynchus; species Oncorhynchus gorbuscha. The sequence goes on along the minus strand of NW_025745773.1, from coordinate 68,104 downwards.
TGAGTTGTTTCCACATTGGGGACTGGTCACATTAGACACAGTAACTGAGTTGTTTCCACATTGGGGACTGGTCACATTAGACACAGTAACTGAGTTGTTTCCACATTGGGGACTGGTCACATTAAGGACACAGTAACTGAGTTGTTTTCACATTGGGGACTGGTCACATTAAGGACACAGTAACTGAGTTGTTTCCACATTGGGGACTGGTCACATTAAGGACGCAGTAACTGAGTTGTTTTCACATTGGGGACTGGTCACATTAGACACAGTAACTGAGTTGTTTCCACATTGGGGACTGGTCACATTAAGGACGCAGTAACTGAGTTGTTTTCACATTGGGGACTGGTGACATTAGACGCAGTAACTGAGTTGTTTCCACATTGGGGACTGGTCATATTAAGGACGCAGTAACTGAGTTGTTTCCACATTGGGGACTGGTCACATTAAGGACACAGTAACTGAGTTGTTTCCACATTGGGGACTGGTCACATTAAGGACACAGTAACTGAGTTGTTTCCACATTGGGGACTGGTCACATTAAGGACACAGTAACTGAGTTGTTTCCACATTGGGGACTGGTCACATTAGACACAGTAACTGAGTTGTTTCCACATTGGGGACTGGTCACATTAAGGACACAGTAACTGAGTTGTTTTCACATTGGGGACTGGTCACATTAGACACAGTAACTGAGTTGTTTCCACATTGGGGACTGGTCACATTAGACACAGTAACTGAGTTGTTTCCACATTGGGGACTGGTCACATTAGACACAGTAACTGAGTTGTTTTCACATTGGGGACTGGTCACATTAAGGACACAGTAACTGAGTTGTTTCCACATTGGGGACTGGTCACATTAAGGACACAGTAACTGAGTTGTTTCCACATTGGGGACTGGTCACATTAGACACAGTAACTGAGTTGTTTCCACATTGGGGACTGGTCACATTAGACACAGTAACTGAGTTGTTTCCACATTGGGGACTGGTCACATTAAGGACACAGTAACTGAGTTGTTTCCACATTGGGGACTGGTCACATTAGACACAGTAACTGAGTTGTTTCCACATTGGGGACTGGTCACATTAAGGACACAGTAACTGAGTTGTTTCCACATTGGGGACTGGTCACATTAGACACAGTAACTGAGTTGTTTTCACATTGGGGACTGGTGACATTAGACGCAGTAACTGAGTTGTTTCCACATTGGGGACTGGTCATATTAAGGACGCAGTAACTGAGTTGTTTCCACATTGGGGACTGGTCACATTAAGGACACAGTAACTGAGTTGTTTCCACATTGGGGACTGGTCACATTAAGGACACAGTAACTGAGTTGTTTCCACATTGGGGACTGGTCACATTAGACACAGTAACTGAGTTGTTTCCACATTGGGGACTGGTCACATTAAGGACACAGTAACTGAGTTGTTTCCACATTGGGGACTGGTCACATTAGACACAGTAACTGAGTTGTTTCCACATTGGGGACTGGTCACATTAAGGACACAGTAACTGAGTTGTTTCCACATTGGGGACTGGTCACATTAAGGACACAGTAACTGAGTTGTTTCCACATTGGGGACTGGTCACATTAAGGACACAGTAACTGAGTTGTTTCCACATTGGGGACCGGTCACATTAAGGACACAGTAACTGAGTTGTTTCCACATTGGGGACTGGTCACATTAGACACAGTAACTGAGTTGTTTCCACATTGGGGACTGGTCACATTAGACACAGTAACTGAGTTGTTTTCACATTGGGGACTGGTCACATTAAGGACACAGTAACTGAGTTGTTTCCACATTGGGGACTGGCCACATTAAGGACACAGTAACTGAGTTGTTTCCACATTGGGGACTGGTCACATTAGACACAGTAACTGAGTTGTTTCCACATTGGGGACTGGTCACATTAAGGACACAGTAACTGAGTTGTTTTCACATTGGGGACTGGTCTCATTAAGGACACAGTAACTGAGTTGTTTCCACATTGGGGACTGGTCACATTAAGGACGCAGTAACTGAGTTGTTTTCACATTGGGGACTGGTCACATTAGACACAGTAAATGAGTTGTTTCCACATTGGGGACTGGTCACATTAAGGACGCAGTAACTGAGTTGTTTTCACATTGGGGACTGGTGACATTAGACGCAGTAACTGAGTTGTTTCCACATTGGGGACTGGTCATATTAAGGACGCAGTAACTGAGTTGTTTCCACATTGGGGACTGGTCACATTAAGGACACAGTAACTGAGTTGTTTCCACATTGGGGACTGGTCACATTAAGGACACAGTAACTGAGTTGTTTCCACATTGGGGACTGGTCACATTAAGGACACAGTAACTGAGTTGTTTCCACATTGGGGACTGGTCACATTAGACACAGTAACTGAGTTGTTTCCACATTGGGGACTGGTCACATTAAGGACACAGTAACTGAGTTGTTTTCACATTGGGGACTGGTCACATTAGACACAGTAACTGAGTTGTTTCCACATTGGGGACTGGTCACATTAGACACAGTAACTGAGTTGTTTCCACATTGGGGACTGGTCACATTAGACACAGTAACTGAGTTGTTTTCACATTGGGGACTGGTCACATTAAGGACACAGTAACTGAGTTGTTTCCACATTGGGGACTGGTCACATTAAGGACACAGTAACTGAGTTGTTTCCACATTGGGGACTGGTCACATTAGACACAGTAACTGAGTTGTTTCCACATTGGGGACTGGTCACATTAGACACAGTAACTGAGTTGTTTCCACATTGGGGACTGGTCACATTAAGGACACAGTAACTGAGTTGTTTCCACATTGGGGACTGGTCACATTAGACACAGTAACTGAGTTGTTTCCACATTGGGGACTGGTCACATTAAGGACACAGTAACTGAGTTGTTTCCACATTGGGGACTGGTCACATTAGACACAGTAACTGAGTTGTTTTCACATTGGGGACTGGTGACATTAGACGCAGTAACTGAGTTGTTTCCACATTGGGGACTGGTCATATTAAGGACGCAGTAACTGAGTTGTTTCCACATTGGGGACTGGTCACATTAAGGACACAGTAACTGAGTTGTTTCCACATTGGGGACTGGTCACATTAAGGACACAGTAACTGAGTTGTTTCCACATTGGGGACTGGTCACATTAGACACAGTAGCTGAGTTGTTTCCACATTGGGGACTGGTCACATTAAGGACACAGTAACTGAGTTGTTTCCACATTGGGGACTGGTCACATTAGACACAGTAACTGAGTTGTTTCCACATTGGGGACTGGTCACATTAAGGACACAGTAACTGAGTTGTTTCCACATTGGGGACTGGTCACATTAGACACAGTAACTGAGTTGTTTCCACATTGGGGACTGGTCACATTAAGGACACAGTAACTGAGTTGTTTCCACATTGGGGACTGGTCACATTAAGGACACAGTAACTGAGTTGTTTCCACATTGGGGACTGGTCACATTAAGGACACAGTAACTGAGTTGTTTCCACATTGGGGACTGGTCACATTAAGGACACAGTAACTGAGTTGTTTCCACATTGGGGACTGGTCACATTAGACACAGTAACTGAGTTGTTTCCACATTGGGGACTGGTCACATTAAGGACACAGTAACTGAGTTGTTTCCACATTGGGGACTGGTCATATTAGACACAGTAACTGAGTTGTTTCCACATTGGGGACTGGTCACATTAGACACAGTAACTGAGTTGTTTCCACATTGGGGACTGGTCACATTAAGGACACAGTAACTGAGTTGTTTTCACATTGGGGACTGGTCACATTAAGGACACAGTAACTGAGTTGTTTTCACATTGGGGACTGGTCACATTAAGGACACAGTAACTGAGTTGTTTTCACATTGGGGACTGGTCACATTAAGGACACAGTAACTGAGTTGTTTCCACATTGGGGACTGGTCACATTAGACACAGTAACTGAGTTGTTTCCACATTGGGGACTGGTCACATTAAGGACACAGTAACTGAGTTGTTTCCACATTGGGGACTGGTCACATTAAGGACACAGTAACTGAGTTGTTTCCACATTGGGGACTGGTCACATTAAGGACACAGTAACTGAGTTGTTTCCACATTGGGGACTGGTCACATTAAGGACACAGTAACTGAGTTGTTTCCACATTGGGGACTGGTCATATTAGACACAGTAACTGAGTTGTTTCCACATTGGGGACTGGTCACATTAGACACAGTAACTGAGTTGTTTCCACATTGGGGACTGGTCACATTAAGGACACAGTAACTGAGTTGTTTTCACATTGGGGACTGGTCACATTAAGGACACAGTAACTGAGTTGTTTTCACATTGGGGACTGGTCACATTAAGGACACAGTAACTGAGTTGTTTTCACATTGGGGACTGGTCACATTAAGGACACAGTAACTGAGTTGTTTCCACATTGGGGACTGGTCACATTAGACACAGTAACTGAGTTGTTTCCACATTGGGGACTGGTCACATTAAGGACACAGTAACTGAGTTGTTTCCACATTGGGGACTGGTCACATTAGACACAGTAACTGAGTTGTTTCCACATTGGGGACTGGTCACATTAAGGACACAGTAACTGAGTTGTTTCCACATTGGGGACTGGTCATATTAGACACAGTAACTGAGTTGTTTCCACATTGGGGACTGGTCACATTAGACACAGTAACTGAGTTGTTTCCACATTGGGGACTGGTCACATTAAGGACACAGTAACTGAGTTGTTTTCACATTGGGGACTGGTCACATTAAGGACACAGTAACTGAGTTGTTTTCACATTGGGGACTGGTCACATTAAGGACACAGTAACTGAGTTGTTTCCACATTGGGGACTGGTCACATTAAGGACACAGTAACTGAGTTGTTTCCACATTGGGGACCGGTCACATTAAGGACACAGTAACTGAGTTGTTTCCACATTGGGGACCGGTCACATTAAGGACACAGTAACTGAGTTGTTTCCACATTGGGGACTGGTCACATTAGACACAGTAACTGAGTTGTTTCCACATTGGGGACTGGTCACATTAGACACAGTAACTGAGTTGTTTCCACATTGGGGACTGGTCACATTAAGGACACAGTAACTGAGTTGTTTTCACATTGGGGACTGGTCACATTAAGGACACAGTAACTGAGTTGTTTCCACATTGGGGACTGGTCACATTAAGGACACAGTAACTGAGTTGTTTTCACATTGGGGACTGGTCACATTAGACACAGTAACTGAGTTGTTTCCACATTGGGGACTGGTCACATTAAGGACGCAGTAACTGAGTTGTTTTCACATTGGGGACTGGTGACATTAGACGCAGTAACTGAGTTGTTTCCACATTGGGGACTGGTCATATTAAGGACGCAGTAACTGAGTTGTTTCCACATTGGGGACTGGTCACATTAAGGACACAGTAACTGAGTTGTTTCCACATTGGGGACTGGTCACATTAAGGACACAGTAACTGAGTTGTTTCCACATTGGGGACTGGTCACATTAAGGACACAGTAACTGAGTTGTTTCCACATTGGGGACTGGTCACATTAGACACAGTAACTGAGTTGTTTCCACATTGGGGACTGGTCACATTAGACACAGTAACTGAGTTGTTTCCACATTGGGGACTGGTCACATTAAGGACACAGTAACTGAGTTGTTTTCACATTGGGGACTGGTCACATTAGACACAGTAACTGAGTTGTTTCCACATTGGGGACTGGTCACATTAGACACAGTAACTGAGTTGTTTCCACATTGGGGACTGGTCACATTAGACACAGTAACTGAGTTGTTTTCACATTGGGGACTGGTCACATTAAGGACACAGTAACTGAGTTGTTTCCACATTGGGGACTGGTCACATTAAGGACACAGTAACTGAGTTGTTTCCACATTGGGGACTGGTCACATTAGACACAGTAACTGAGTTGTTTCCACATTGGGGACTGGTCACATTAGACACAGTAACTGAGTTGTTTCCACATTGGGGACTGGTCACATTAAGGACACAGTAACTGAGTTGTTTCCACATTGGGGACTGGTCACATTAGACACAGTAACTGAGTTGTTTCCACATTGGGGACTGGTCACATTAAGGACACAGTAACTGAGTTGTTTCCACATTGGGGACTGGTCACATTAGACACAGTAACTGAGTTGTTTTCACATTGGGGACTGGTGACATTAGACGCAGTAACTGAGTTGTTTCCACATTGGGGACTGGTCATATTAAGGACGCAGTAACTGAGTTGTTTCCACATTGGGGACTGGTCACATTAAGGACACAGTAACTGAGTTGTTTCCACATTGGGGACTGGTCACATTAAGGACACAGTAACTGAGTTGTTTCCACATTGGGGACTGGTCACATTAGACACAGTAACTGAGTTGTTTCCACATTGGGGACTGGTCACATTAAGGACACAGTAACTGAGTTGTTTCCACATTGGGGACTGGTCACATTAGACACAGTAACTGAGTTGTTTCCACATTGGGGACTGGTCACATTAAGGACACAGTAACTGAGTTGTTTCCACATTGGGGACTGGTCACATTAAGGACACAGTAACTGAGTTGTTTCCACATTGGGGACTGGTCACATTAAGGACACAGTAACTGAGTTGTTTCCACATTGGGGACTGGTCACATTAGACACAGTAACTGAGTTGTTTCCACATTGGGGACTGGTCACATTAGACACAGTAACTGAGTTGTTTTCACATTGGGGACTGGTCACATTAAGGACACAGTAACTGAGTTGTTTCCACATTGGGGACTGGTCACATTAAGGACACAGTAACTGAGTTGTTTCCACATTGGGGACTGGTCACATTAGACACAGTAACTGAGTTGTTTCCACATTGGGGACTGGTCACATTAAGGACACAGTAACTGAGTTGTTTTCACATTGGGGACTGGTCTCATTAAGGACACAGTAACTGAGTTGTTTCCACATTGGGGACTGGTCACATTAAGGACGCAGTAACTGAGTTGTTTTCACATTGGGGACTGGTCACATTAGACACAGTAAATGAGTTGTTTCCACATTGGGGACTGGTCACATTAAGGACGCAGTAACTGAGTTGTTTTCACATTGGGGACTGGTGACATTAGACGCAGTAACTGAGTTGTTTCCACATTGGGGACTGGTCATATTAAGGACGCAGTAACTGAGTTGTTTCCACATTGGGGACTGGTCACATTAAGGACACAGTAACTGAGTTGTTTCCACATTGGGGACTGGTCACATTAAGGACACAGTAACTGAGTTGTTTCCACATTGGGGACTGGTCACATTAAGGACACAGTAACTGAGTTGTTTCCACATTGGGGACTGGTCACATTAGACACAGTAACTGAGTTGTTTCCACATTGGGGACTGGTCACATTAAGGACACAGTAACTGAGTTGTTTTCACATTGGGGACTGGTCACATTAGACACAGTAACTGAGTTGTTTCCACATTGGGGACTGGTCACATTAGACACAGTAACTGAGTTGTTTCCACATTGGGGACTGGTCACATTAGACACAGTAACTGAGTTGTTTTCACATTGGGGACTGGTCACATTAAGGACACAGTAACTGAGTTGTTTCCACATTGGGGACTGGTCACATTAAGGACACAGTAACTGAGTTGTTTCCACATTGGGGACTGGTCACATTAGACACAGTAACTGAGTTGTTTCCACATTGGGGACTGGTCACATTAGACACAGTAACTGAGTTGTTTCCACATTGGGGACTGGTCACATTAAGGACACAGTAACTGAGTTGTTTCCACATTGGGGACTGGTCACATTAGACACAGTAACTGAGTTGTTTCCACATTGGGGACTGGTCACATTAAGGACACAGTAACTGAGTTGTTTCCACATTGGGGACTGGTCACATTAGACACAGTAACTGAGTTGTTTTCACATTGGGGACTGGTGACATTAGACACAGTAACTGAGTTGTTTCCACATTGGGGACTGGTCATATTAAGGACACAGTAACTGAGTTGTTTCCACATTGGGGACTGGTCACATTAAGGACACAGTAACTGAGTTGTTTCCACATTGGGGACTGGTCACATTAAGGACACAGTAACTGAGTTGTTTCCACATTGGGGACTGGTCACATTAGACACAGTAACTGAGTTGTTTCCACATTGGGGACTGGTCACATTAAGGACACAGTAACTGAGTTGTTTCCACATTGGGGACTGGTCATATTAGACACAGTAACTGAGTTGTTTCCACATTGGGGACTGGTCACATTAGACACAGTAACTGAGTTGTTTCCACATTGGGGACTGGTCACATTAAGGACACAGTAACTGAGTTGTTTTCACATTGGGGACTGGTCACATTAAGGACACAGTAACTGAGTTGTTTTCACATTGGGGACTGGTCACATTAAGGACACAGTAACTGAGTTGTTTCCACATTGGGGACTGGTCACATTAGACACAGTAACTGAGTTGTTTCCACATTGGGGACTGGTCACATTAAGGACACAGTAACTGAGTTGTTTCCACATTGGGGACTGGTCACATTAGACACAGTAACTGAGTTGTTTCCACATTGGGGACTGGTCACATTAAGGACACAGTAACTGAGTTGTTTCCACATTGGGGACTGGTCATATTAGACACAGTAACTGAGTTGTTTCCACATTGGGGACTGGTCACATTAGACACAGTAACTGAGTTGTTTCCACATTGGGGACTGGTCACATTAAGGACACAGTAACTGAGTTGTTTTCACATTGGGGACTGGTCACATTAAGGACACAGTAACTGAGTTGTTTTCACATTGGGGACTGGTCACATTAAGGACACAGTAACTGAGTTGTTTTCACATTGGGGACTGGTCACATTAAGGACACAGTAACTGAGTTGTTTCCACATTGGGGACTGGTCACATTAGACACAGTAACTGAGTTGTTTCCACATTGGGGACTGGTCACATTAAGGACACAGTAACTGAGTTGTTTCCACATTGGGGACTGGTCACATTAAGGACACAGTAACTGAGTTGTTTCCACATTGGGGACTGGTCACATTAAGGACACAGTAACTGAGTTGTTTCCACATTGGGGACTGGTCACATTAGACACAGTAACTGAGTTGTTTCCACATTGGGGACTGGTCACATTAGACACAGTAACTGAGTTGTTTCCACATTGGGGACTGGTCATATTAGACACAGTAACTGAGTTGTTTTCACATTGGGGACTGGTCACATTAGACACAGTAACTGAGTTGTTTCCACATTGGGGACTGGTCACATTAAGGACACAGTAACTGAGTTGTTTCCACATTGGGGACTGGTCACATTAAACACAGTAACTGAGTTGTTTTAGACACAGTAACTGAGTTGGGGACTGGTCACATTAAGACACAGTAACTGAGTTGTTTCCACATTGGGGACTGGTGACATCTAAAAGTCAGGACACATTAATATCAAAGTCATTACGTTGTTATTCAATGTATTCTGTAACACCGAGTCTATTCGGATGGTCAACTGAGTTACACCGGAATAACCTGAAGCTTAGCCAATGATCAGATCTGTGGAGACAGTGAAGCCCTGTCAGACTGCTGTCTGTGGAGACAGTGAAGCCCTGTCAGACTGCTGTCTGTGGAGACAGTGAAGCCCTGTCAGACTGCTGTCTGTGGAGACAGTGAAGCCCTGTCAGACTGCTGTCTGTGGAGACAGTGAAGCCCTGTCAGACTGCTGTCTGTGGAGACAGTGAAGCCCTGTCAGACTGCTGTCTGTGGAGACAGTGAAGCCCTGTCAGACTGCTGTCTGTGGAGACAGTGAAGCCCTGACAGACTGCTGTCTGTGGAGACAGTGAAGCCCTGTCAGACTGCTGTCTGTGGAGACAGTGAAGCCCTGTGTCAGACTGCTGTCTGTGGAGACAGTGAAGCCCTGTCAGACTGCTGTCTGTGGAGACAGTGAAGCCCTGTCAGACTGCTGTCTGTGGAGACAGTGAAGCCCTGTCAGACTGCTGTCTGTGGAGACAGTGAAGCCCTGTCAGACTGCTGTCTGTGGAGACAGTGAAGCCCTGTCAGACTGCTGTCTGTGGAGACAGGGAAGCCCTGTCAGACTGCTGTCTGTGGAGACAGTGAAGCCCTGTCAGACTGCTGTCTGTGGAGACAGGGAAGCCCTGTCAGACTTCTGTCTGTGGAGACAGTGAAGCCCTGTCAGACTGCTGTCTGTGGAGACAGTGAAGCCCTGTCAGACTGCTGTCTGTACATAGTCAATGGTAGGCTTCGAGAGGACTCCTATGATATGTACATCTATAGCTCATCTCTTGGCAGTAGTACTGTAGATTACTTTATCACTGACCTCAACCCAGAGTCCCTCAGAGCGTTCAAATCAAATCAAATCAAATCAAATTTTATTTGTCACATACACATGGTTAGCAGATGTTAATGCGAGTGTAGCGAAATGCTTGTGCTTCTAGTTCCGACAATGCAGTGATAACCAACAAGTAATCTAACTAACAATTCCAAAACTACTGTCTTATACACAGTGTAAGGGGATAGGGAACATGTACATAAGGATATATGAATGAGTGATGGTACAGAGCAGCATACAGTAGATGGTATCGAGTACAGTATATACATATGAGATGAGTGTGTAGACAAAGTAAACAAAGTGGCATAGTTAAAGTGGCTAGTGATACATGTGTTACATAAGGATGCAGTCGATGTTGTAGAGTACAGTATATACATATGCATATGAGATGAATAATGTAGGGTAAGTAACATTATATAAGGTAGCATTGTTTAAAGTGGCTAGTGATATATTTACATCATTTCCATCAATTCCCATTATTAAAATGGCTGGAGTTGGGTCAGTGTCAATGACAGTGTGTTGGCAGCAGCCACTCAATGTTAGTGGTGGCTATTTAACAGTCTGATGGCCTTGAGATAGAAGCTGTTTTTGAGTCTCTCGGTCCCAGCTTTGATGCACCTGTACTGACCTCGCCTTCTGGATGATAGCGGGGTGAACAGGCAGTGGTTCGGGTGGTTGATGTCCTTGATGATCTTTATGGCCTTCCTGTAACAACGGGTGGTGTAGGTGTCCTGGAGGGCAGGTAGTTTGCCCCCGTGATGCGTTGTGCAGTCCTCACTACCCTCTGGAGAGCCTTACGGTTGAGGGCGGAGCAGTTGCCGTACCAGGCGGTGATACAGCCCGCCAGGATGCTCTCGATTGTGCATCTGTAGAAGTTTGTGAGTGCTTTTGGTGACAAGCCGAATTTTTTCAGCCTCCTGAGGTTGAATAGGCGCTGCTGCGCCTTCTTCACGACGCTGTCAGTGTGAGTGGACCAATTCAGTTTGTCTGTGATGTGTATGCCGAGGAACTTAAAACTAGCTACCCTCTCCACTACTGTTCCATCGATGTGGATAGGGGGTGTTCCCTCTGCTGTTTCCTGAAGTCCACAATCATCTCCTTAGTTTTGTTGACGTTGAGTGTGAGGTTATTTTCCTGACACCACACTCCAAGGGCCCTCACCTCCTCCCTGTAGGCCGTCTCGTCGTTGTTGGTAATCAAGCCTACCACTGTTGTGTCGTCCGCAAACTTGATGATTGAGTTGGAGGCGTGCGTGGCCACGCAGTCATGGGTGAACAGGGAGTACAGGAGAGGGCTCAGAACGCACCCTTGTGGGGCCCCCGTGTTGAGGATCAGCGGGGAGGAGATGTTGTTGCCTACCCTCACCACCTGGGGGCGGCCCGTCAGGAAGTCCAGTACCCAGTTGCACAGGGCGGGGTCGAGACCCAGGGTCTCGAGCTTGATGACGAGCTTGGAGGGTACTATGGTGTTGAATGCCGAGCTGTAGTCGATGAACAGCATTCTCACATAGGTATTCCTCTTGTCCAGGTGGGTTAGGGCAGTGTGCAGTGTGGTTGAGATTGCATCGTCTGTGGACCTATTTGGGCGGTAAGCAAATTGGAGTGGGTCTAGGGTGTCAGGTAGGGTGGAGGTGATATGGTCCTTGACTAGTCTCTCAAAGCACTTCATGATGACGGAAGTGAGTGCTACGGGGCGGTAGTCGTTTAGCTCAGTTACCTTAGCTTTCTTGGGAACAGGAACAATGGTGGCCCTCTTGAAGCATGTGGGAACAGCAGACTGGTATAGGGATTGATTGAATATGTCCGTAAACACACCGGCCAGCTGGTCTGCGCATGCTCGGAGGGCGCGGCTGGGGATGCCGTCTGGGCCTGCAGCCTTGCGAGGGTTAACACGTTTAAATGTCTTACTCACCTCGGCTGCAGTGAAGGAGAGACTGCATGTTTCCGTTGCAGGCCGTGTCAGTGGCACTGTATTGTCCTCAAAGCGGGCAAAAAAGTTATTTAGTCTGCCTGGGAGCAAGACATCCTGGTCCGTGACTGGGCTGGATTTCATCTTGTAGTCCGTGATTGACTGTAGACCCTGCCACATGCCTCTTGTGTCTGAGCCATTGAATTGAGATTCCACTTTGTCTCTGTACTGACGCTTAGCTTGTTTGATAGCCTTACGGAGGGAATAGCTGCACTGTTTGTATTCAGTCATGTTGCCAGACACCTTGCCCTGATTAAAAGCAGTGGTTCGCGCTTTCAGTTTCACGCGAATGCTGCCATCAATCCACGGTTTCTGGTTAGGGAATGTTCAACCCAGAGTCTCTCAGAGCGTTCACAGTCAGTCCACTGACACCCCTATCAGACCACAGTCAGCCCACTGACCTCAACCCAGAGTCTCTCAGAGCGTTCACAGTCAGTCCACTGACACCCCTATCAGACCACAGTCAGCCCACTGACACCCCTATCAGACCACAGTCAGCCCACTGACACCCCTATCAGACCACAGCAAAATCACAGTCTACTTGAACAGAGCAATACTCAATCATGAGGCATCAAAGCCAAAGGAACTGATTAATATTAAGAAATGCTATAGATGGAAGGAAAGTAGTGTGGAAACCTGCCAAAAAACAATTAGGCAACAACACATTCAATCCCTTTAAGACAACATCCTGGACAAAACATTCCACTGTAGCAGTGAAGGTGTACATTTTAACAGTATATTTGGCCTCTCAGCTTCCCGATCAAATCAAAATAATTCAAGCAGACAACCAAAGAAAATGAACAACAATGACAAATGGTTTGATGAAAAATGCAAAAACCTAAAAAAGAAATTGAGAAATCTGTCCAACTAAAAACATAGAGACCCTGAAAACCCGAGTCTACACCTTCACTATAGTGAATCACTACGGAAAAAGAAGGAACAGCATGTCAGAAATCAGCTCAATGTAATTGAAGAATCCATAGACTCTAACCACTTCTGGGGAAATTGGAAAACACTAAACAAACAACAACACAAATAATTACATAAAATGGAGATGTACTGTATGGGTAACCCACTACTCCAATCTTTTTGGCCCTATATCAAAGAACAAAGAGCTAAATTACATACATGATCAAATACAGATCTTAGAATCAACTATTAAAGACCAGAACCCACTGGATTCTCCAATTACATTGAATGAGTTACAGGACAAAATACAAACCCTTCAACCCAAAAAGGCCTGTGGTGTCGATGGTATCCTCAATGAAATGATCAAATATACAGACCACAGATTCCAATTGGCTATACTACAACACTTTAACATCAACCTCAGCTCTGGCATCTTCCCCAATACTTGGATCCAAAGACTGATCAGCTCAATCCACAAAAGTGGAGTCAAATTTGACCCCGATATCTACAGCAAGAAGAAGAAGAAGAAGAGGAACAGCAAGGAAACTCCTCTGAATTATCAGTCATCTTCAGTGAAGAAAATGAAACTGAGCAAATGTCAAATTGGCTTTTTACTAAATTATCGTATGACAGACCACGTAGTCACCCAGCACACATATTCCCCTTCACACCTTAATCACGTAGTCACCCAGCACACATATTCACCCTTCACACCTTAATCACGTAGTCACCCAGCACACATATTCACCCTTCACACCTTAATCACGTAGTCACCCAGCACACATATTCATCCTTCACACCTTAATCACGTAGTCACCCAGCACACATATTCACCCTTCACACCTTAATCACGTAGTCACCCAGCACACATATTCACCCTTCACACCTTAATCACGTAGTCACCCAGCACACATATTCACCCTTCACACCTTAATCACGTAGTCACCCAGCACACATATTCACCCTTCACACCCTGATAGACAAACAAACACACTGAAACAAAATAGTCTTCTCATGCTTTGTTGATTTTTTTTAAAAGCCTTTGACTCAATTTGGCCTGGAGGTCTGCTATACAAACTGATGGAAAGTGGTGTTGGGGGTAAAATATACGACATTATAAAATCCATGTACACAAACAACAAGTGTGCGGTTAAAATTGCCTAAAAACACATTTCTTCCCACAAGGCTGTGGGGTGAGACAGGGATGCAGCTTAAGCCCCACCCTCTTCAACATATATAACAAGGAATTGGCGAGGGCACTAGAACAGTCTGCAGCACCCGGCCTCACCCTACTAGAATCTGAAGTCAAATGTCTACTGTTTGCTGATGATCTGGTGCTTCTGTCACCAACCAAGGAGGGCCTACAGCAGCACCTAGATCTTCGGCACAGATTCTGGGGTTCCATCTGACCTGAGCCCTAGGGAATAGGGTTCCATCTGAGTCCTATGAGCCCTAGAGAATAGGATTCCATCTGAGCCCTATGAGCCCTAGAGAATAGGGTTCCATCTCTGAGTCCTATGAGCCCTAGAGAATAGGGTTCCATCTGAGTCCTATGAACCCTAGAGAATAGGGTTCCATCTGACCTGATTCCCATGAGCCCTAGAGAATAGGGTTCCATCTGAGTCCTATGAGCCCTAGGGAATAGGGTTCCATCTGACCTGAGTCCTATGAGCCCTAGGGAATAGGGTTCCATCTGACCTGAGTCCTATGAGCCCTAGGGAATAGGGTTCCATCTGACCTGAGTCCTATGATCCCTAGGGAATAGGGTTCCATCTGACCTGTGCCCTAGAGAATAGGGTTCCATCTGACCTGAGTCCTATGAGCCCTAGAGAATAGGGTTCCATCTGAGCCCTATGAGCCCTAGAGAATAGGGTTCCATCTGAGTCCTATGAGACCTAGGGAATAGGGTTCCATCTGACCTGAGCCCTATGAGCCCTAGAGAATAGGGTTCCATCTGACCTGAGCCCTATGAGCCCTAGGGAATAGAGTTCCATCTGACCTGAGTCCTATGAGCCCTAGGGAATAGGGTTCCATCTGACCTGAGTCCTATGATCCCTAGGGAATAGGGTTCCATCTGACCTGTGCCCTAGAGAATAGGGTTCCATCTGACCTGAGCCCTATGAGCCCTAGGGAATAGGGGTCCATCTGCAGCAAATCCATTAACATGCTGTAGTTCTAGAAGGCTCTCTGCATGCCTCAATGGTTCAACAGCCATTTGACATTACTTCCAAGAGGGGGATCTCCAAGGGGGATCTGAAATGGGGAAATAGAGGCTTTTTAAACATGCATTCCAAATGGCACCCTCTTCCCTCTGTAGTGCACTTCTTTTAACCAGAGCCCTATAGGGATTAGGGTGCCATTTGGGACACATGGAACACTCTAATTGGGATGCAGACTAAAGTAGCAACATGCTGGGAGATAAAAGACCAAATAGATTGAAATGTGGAAAACAAAAGCAGGGTTGTTTTATTCATTCTTGTTAAATAGTTTCAGACTTGCTGCAGGATTCAAACGGCTCTGTGTTTTACTCTGTGAGGCGTTGAACATTAATGTGAAGCAGTGATTCAAATGACGGCGTTTTCTACACACATCAATACAAGGCTTAAAGTAAAGAAACAAAATGGCAGGCAAACAGCAAGCTAGCAGAGATGATGATTAGAAAAGTGTCAACACTCTTTAAAGCTCTGTCCCCTAGCTAGAGACAGGCCAGACCTCAGGGCCCGACACACCTCTTTAAAGATCTGTCCCCTAGCTAGAGACAGGCCAGACCTCAGGGCCCTTCATACCTCTTTAAAGCTCTGTCCCCTAGCTAGAGACAGGCCAGACCTCAGGGCCCTTCATACCTCTTTAAAGCTCTGTCCCCTAGCTAGAGAGGCCAGACCTCAGGGCCCTTCATACCTCTTTAAAGATCTGTCCCCTAGCTAGAGACAGGCCAGACCTCAGGGCCCGACACACCTCTTTAAAGATCTGTCCCCTAGCTAGAGACAGGCCAGACCTCAGGGCCCTTCATACCTCTTTAAAGCTCTGTCCCTAGCTAGAGACAGGCCAGACCTCAGGGCCCTTCATACCTCTTTAAAGCTCTGTCCCCTAGCTAGAGAGGCCAGACCTCAGGGCCCTTCATACCTCTTTAAAGATCTGTCCCCTAGCTAGAGACAGGCCAGACCTCAGGGCCCTTCATACCTCTTTAAAGATCTGTCCCCTAGCTAGAGACAGGCCAGACCTCAGGGCCCGACACACCTCTTTAAAGATCTGTCCCTAGCTAGAGACAGGCCAGACCTCAGGACAGACCCCTTTCCAGGTCAGATCATGTGATCGAGGCTCTTGACCATAATTCTAAATGATCTAAGATGCCTGTAATTAGTGTCAGAATGTAGACAACTGATGCAGTCTGATGCTGTGGTCTGATGCTGTGGTCTGATGCTGTGGTCTGATGCTGTGGTCTGATGCTGTGGTCTGATGCTGTGGTCTGATGTTGTGGTCTGATGCTGTGGTCTGATGCTGTGGTCTGATGCTGTGGTCTGATGCTGTGGTCTGATGTTGTGGTCTGATGTTGTGGTCTGATGCTGTGGTCTGATGCTGTGGTCTGATGCTGTGGTCTGATGCTGTGGTCTGATGCTGTGGTCTGATGCTGTGGTCTGATGCTGTGGTCTGATGCTGTGGTCTGATGCTGTGGTCTGATGCTGTGGTCTGATGCTGTGGTCTGATGCTGTGGTCTGATGCTGAGGTCTGATGCTGTCTGATGCTGTGGTCTGATGCTGTGGTCTGATGTTGTGGTCTGATGTTGTGGTCTGATGCTGAGTCTGATGCTGAGGTCTAATGCTGTGGTCTGATGCTGTGGTCTGATGCTGTGGTCTGATGCTGTGGTCTGATGCTGTGGTCTGATGTTGTGGTCTGATGCTGTGGTCTGATGCTGTGGTCTGATGCTGTGGTCTGATGCTGTGGTCTGATGCTGCTGTCTGATGCCAGAGAACACATTTCCACTGCTCCAGAGTCTTTACACCACTCCAGCCGACGCTTGGCATCGCGCATGGTGGTCTTAGACTTGTGTGCGGCTGCTCGGCCATGGAAACCCATTTCATGAAGCTCCCGACGAACAGTTCTTGTGCTGACGTTGCTTCCAGAGGCAGTTTGGAACTCGGCGGTCCTGTTCTGTGGGCTTGTGTGGCCTACCACTTTGTGGCTGAGCCATTGTTGCTCCTAGAGGTTTCCACTTCACAATAACAGCACAGTTGACAGGGCAGAAATTTGACGAATTGACTTGTTTGTAAAGGTGGCGTCCTACGAATAATATAGGTTTCAAAACAGAAATTAAAATACAACGATCATCCAGAATCACATCTATAGACTGGAGCACTTAAGTTACCGCGGAGGAAAACTAACAGGATTTATCAACAGCACAGAGTCCATTAGAACCAGCCAGGGATACACACTGGAGGAGGAGGAGAAGATGAGAGAAGAGGAGGAGAGGAGGAAGATAGGGGGAATTGAGCTGAGAGACTTGTTGGCACTGTGACCATGAAACTGCGTGTTCCCCTCAGGCAGGCAACACTGAGTCATTCGTAACATCTGCTCTCTCTCTCTCTCTATCTGCTCTCTATCTGCTCTCTCTCTCTCTCTCTCTATCTGCTCTCTATCTGCTCTCTCTCTCTCTATCTCTCTGCTCTCTCTCTCTTTCTCTGCGGTCTCTCACTTTCCCTCTATCTGCTCTCTATCTGCTCTCTCTCTCTCTTTCTCTGCGGTCTCTCACTTTCCCTCTATCTGCTCTCTCTCTCTCTCTCTCTCTCTCTGCGGTCTCTCACTTTCCCTCTATCTGCTCTCTCTACAATTCAATTCAATTCAAGGGGCTTTATTGGCATGGGAAAATTGTGTTAACATTGCCAAAGCAAGTGAGGTAGATAATATACAAAAGTGAAATAAACAATAAAAATGAACAGTGAACATTACACATACAGAAGTTTCAAAACAATAAAGACATTACAAATGTCTTATTTGTCTTTATATATATATATATATACAGTGTTGTAACGATGTACAATCTATCTACTATCTCCATCCCTCTTACTATGCTACAGTTGGGTGGATTATACTAATAAATAAAAATAAAAATAAACCCTCAGTAGTAATCACTGTTTGGGTGAATGAGGTTAACTGTTGTACAGCACCAAACTCCCCCAGGGCTGTGAATGAGGTTAACACCTCCCTGACCAAGGCCTTTCTCCCCCGATTGTTCAGTTTGGCTGGGCGCCCAGCTCTAGGAAGAGTCTTGGTGGTTCCAAACTTCTTCCATTTCAGAATGATGGAGGCCACTGTGTTCTTGGGGACCTTTAATTCTGCAGAAATGTTTTGGTACCCTTCCCCAGATCTGTGCCTCGACACGATCCTGTCCCGGAGCTCTACAGACAATTCCTTCGACCTCATGGCTTGGTTTTTGTTCTGACATGCACTGTCAACTGTGGGACCTTATACAGACAGGTGTGTGCCTTTCCAAATCATGTCCAATCAATGGAACTTACCACAGGTGGACTCCAATCAAGTTGTAGAAACATCTAAAGGATGATCAATGGAAACAGGATGTACCTGAGCTCAATTTCCAGTCTCATAGAAAGGATCTGAATACTTATGTCAATAAGGTATTTTTGTGTTTTGTTTTTGCTTTGTCATTATGGAGTATTGTGATGTCATTATGGAGTATTGTGATGTCACTATGGAGTATTGCGATGTCATTATGGAGTATTGTGATGTCATTATGGAGTATTGTGATGTCATTATGGAGTATTGTGATGTCATTATGGAGTATTGTGATGTCATTATGGAGTATTGTGATGTCATTATGGAGTATTGTGATGTCATTATGGAGTATTGTGATGTCATTATGGAGTAGTGTGTGTAAATTGATGAGAATAAGGCTGTCACGTAGCATCATGTGGGAAACGTCAAGGAGTCTGAATACTTTCTGAATGCTCTGTATGTGTCATACATTTGGGGTGGCAGCGTAGCCTAGTGGTTAGAGCGTTGGACTTAGTAACCGGAAGGTTGCGAGTTCAAACCCCCGAGCTGACAAGGTCGTTCTGCCCCTCTGTCGTTCTGCCCCTGAACAGGCAGTTAACCCACTGTTCGTCATTGAAACTGGCCGTCATTGAAAATAAGAATATGTTCTTAACTGACTTGCCTGGTTAAATAAAGGTAAAATAAATAAATAAATACAAATTGGTTAGGAAGTGCAGCTCAGTTTCCACCTCATTTTGTGGGCAGTGAGCACATAGCCTGTCTTCTCTTGAGAGCCAGGTCTGTCTACGGCGGCCTTTCTCAATAGCAAGGCTATGCTCACTGAGTCTGTACATAGTCAAAGCATTCCTTAAGTTTGGGTCAGTCACAGTGGTCAGGTATTCTGCAACAGTGTACTCTCTGTTTAGGGCCAAATAGGATTCCAGTTTGTCTCCCTCTCTCTCTCTCTCTCCCTCTCTCTCTCTCTCTCTCTCGCTCTCACTAGCTCTCTCTAGCTCTCTAGACATTTATGCTGTCTATATTTTATGTTGTCTGTCACAGTGAGGTTATATAGCTGAGGGCTATCTGCCTTGATGTTAACACAGTGAGTCAATGCCTTCTTACAGGAGTATAGAGGTAGATCTATGTGATAGTGTTAAATACAGTCCTACAGTAGTATAGATGTAGATCTATGTGATATAGAGGTAGATCTATGTGATAGTGTTAAAAACAGTCCTACAGTAATATATAGGTAGATCTATGTGATATAGAGGTAGATCTATGTGATATAGAGGTAGATCTATGTGATATAGAGGTAGATCTATGTGATATAGAGGTAGATCTATGTGATATAGAGGTAGATCTATGTGATATAGAGGTAGATCTATGTGATATAGAGGTAGATCTATGTGATATAGAGGTAGATCTATGTGATATAGACGTAGATCTATGTGATATAGACGTAGATCTATGTGATATAGACGTAGATCTATGTGATATAGAGGTAGATCTATGTGATACAGAGGTAGATCTATGTGATAGTGTTAAAAACAGTCCTATCTGTAGAGCAACATAATGGGGATGATGGGGATGTGTTCTAATCTGGAGAGAAACATAATGGGGATGTGTTCTAATCTGGAGATAAACATAATGGGGATGTGTTCTAATCTGGAGAGAAACATAATGAGGATGTGTTCTAATCTAATGAGGATGTGTTCTAATCTGGAGGGAAACATAATGGGGATGTGTTCTAATCTGGAGGGAAACATAATGGGGATGTGTTCTAATCTGGAGAGAAACATAATGGGGATGTGTTCTAATCTGGAGAGAAACATAATGGGGATGTGTTCTAATCTGGAGAGAAACATAATGAGGATGTGTTCTAATCTGGAGAGAAACATAATGAGGATGTGTTCTAATCTGGAGGGAAACATAATGGGGATGTGTTCTAATCTGGAGAGAAACATAATGGGGATGTGTTCTAATCTGGAGAGAAACATAATGGGGATGTGTTCTAATCTGGAGAGAAACATAATGAGGATGTGTTCTAATCTGGAGGGAAACATAATGGGGATGTGTTCTAATCTGGAGAGAAACATAATGGGGATGTGTTCTAATCTGGAGAGAAACATAATGGGGATGTGTTCTAATCTGGAGAGAAACATAATGGGGATGTGTTCTAATCTGGAGAGAAACATAATGGGGATGTGCTGTAATCTGGAGGGAAACATAATGAGGATGTGTTCTAATCTGGAGGGAAACATAATGGGGATGTGTTCTAATCTGGAGAGAAACATAATGGGGATGTGTTCTAATCTGGAGAGAAACATAATGGGGATGTGTTCTAATCTGGAGAGAAACATAATGAGGATGTGTTCTAATCTGGAGGGAAACATAATGGGGATGTGTTCTAATCTGGAGAGAAACATAATGAGGATGTGTTCTAATCTGGAGGGAAACATAATGGGGATGTGTTCTAATCTGGAGAGAAACATAATGGGGATGTGTTCTAATCTGGAGAGTGTCAGCATCAGTCCTTTAGTCTCCAGCAGTGCCAGCATCAGTCCTGTAGACTCCAGCAGAGTGCCAGCATCAGTCCTGTAGTCTCCAGCAGAGTGTCAGCATCAGTCCTGTAGTCTCCAGCAGAGTGTCAGCATCAGTCCTGTAGTCTCCAGCAGTGTCAGCATCCAGCATCAGTCCTGTAGTCTCCAGCAGTGTCAGAATCCAGCATAAGTCCTGTAGTCTCCATCAGTGTCAGCATCAGTCTTGTAGTCTCCAGCAGAGTGTCAGCATCAGTCCTGTAGTCTCCAGCAGAGTGTCAGCATCAGTCCTGTAGTCTCCAGCAGTGTCAGCATCAGTCCTGTAGTCTCCAGCAGAGTGTCAGCATCAGTCCTGTAGTCTCCTGCAGAGTGCCAGCATCAGTCCTGTAGTCTCCAGCAGAGTGCCAGCATCAGTCCTGTAGTCTCCAGCAGAGTGTCAGCATCAGTCCTGTAGTCTCCAGCAGAGTGTCAGCATCAGTCCTGTAGTCTCCAGCAGAGTCAACATCAGTCCTGTAGTCTCCAGCAGTGTCAACATCAGTCCTGTAGTCTCCAGGAGTGTCAGCATCCAGCATCAGTCCTGTAGTCTCCAGCAGAGTCAACATCAGTCCTGTAGTCTCCAGCAGAGTGTCAGCATCAGTCCTCTAGTCTCCAGCAGTGTCAGCATCCAGCATCAGTCCTGTAGTCTCCAGCAGCATCTAGCATCAGTCCTGTAGTCTCCAGCAGAGTGTCAGCATCAGTCCTGTAGTCTCCAGCAGTGTCAGCATCAGTCCTGTAGTCTCCAGCAGAGTGTCAACATCAGTCCTGTAGTCTCCAGCAGTGTCAGCATCAGTCCTGTAGTCTCCAGCAGAGTGTCAGCATCAGTCCTGTAGTCTCCAGCAGAGTGTCAGCATCAGTCCTGTAGACTCCAGCAGTGACAGCATCAGTCCTGTAGTCTCCAGCAGAGTGCCAGCATCAGTCCTGTAGTCTCCAGCAGAGTGTCAGCATCAGTCCTGTAGTCTCCAGCAGAGTGTCAGCAGTGACAGTCCCTGTAGACTCCAGCAGTGTCAGCATCAGTCCTGTAGTCTCCAGCAGAGTGTCAGCATCAGTCCTGTAGACTCCAGCAGTGTCAGCATCAGTCCTGTAGTCTCCAGCAGAGTGTCAACAGTCCTGTAGTCTCCAGCAGCATCAAATGGCATATATTATTATAGTCTCCAGCAGAGTGTCAACATCAGTCCTGTAGTCTCCAGCAGAGTGTCAGCATCAGTCCTGTAGTCTCCAGCAGAGTCAACATCAGTCCTGTAGTCTCCAGCAGAGTGTCAGCATCAGTCCTGTAGTCCCCAGCAGATTGTCAGCATCAGTCCTGTAGTCTCCAGCAGTGTCAGCATCAGTCCTGTAGTCTCCTGCAGACTGTCAGCATCAGTCCTGTAGTCTCCAGCAGATTGTCAGCATGCAGATGAAGGGTTATTGAGGTCCTCTGTGACTGCTGGACCAGACCTTATCAGAGCTGATCTGATAAACATCAATCTGTCTGTCTTCTGTTGCCAAATTACGTTGACTATAAGTAAGGACATAAAATTAAGAAACACTTTTTTTTTTTTGCAGGTAAAGTTATTTGTGCTGTTTAAGTGTTTAGGATTCGTCTAAATCCTAAATCCTGTTTAAGATTCCTCTGTGTGGATTTTCTTGCTTGTATTTCAGATCATCCCTACTGTACTGGTTTGTGTTTGCTGTAGTTGGTGTCCTCCATCTTGTCATCCTTTTGACCAATCAAATCAGATCACCTCGCAACCATTACGTCTTTATTCCCTTCATTTGAGGAAGACGACTGATTAAATATTTTATTATTTAAACATTTGTTTTTATGTAAAAAAAAATATATATTTTTTTTAAATACCTATGACATTACACATTGACAGAATCCATTTGAAACTTAATAAAAAAATATATATATATTTTATTTTTTTAACCTTGTTTTAACAAATAAAGGTTGAACAAATTCTTATTTACAATGACGGCCTCCCCCAGCCAAACCCAGACGATGCTGGGCCAATTGGACTCCCAATGTGATTCAGCCTCGATTTCGAACCAGGGACTGTAATGTCACCTCTTGCACTGAGATGCAGTGCCTTAGCCAGCTGCGCCACTATGGAGCCCAGCTTCACCTACAGTAAAATTGGGGTATGACTTAATTTTATGGATAGGAGTGATACAAAGGTTCTTGTGTGTTGATCGGCACACCGAAGAGGGCATTAACATTAACGATACGTCATTAGATAAAGACGACATTAACGACACCTCATTAGATAAAGAGGTCATTAACGATACCTCATTAGATAAAGAGGTCATTAACTATATAAAGAGGTCATTAACTCATTAGATAAAGAGGTCATTAACGATACCTCATTAGATAAAGAGGTCATTAACGATACATCATTAGATAAAGAGGTCATTAACGATACCTCATTAGATAAAGAGGTCATTAAAGAGGTCATTAACAATAACGATAAAGTCATCATTAGATAAAGAGGTCATTAAAGAGGTCATTAACAATACGTCATTAGATAAAGAGGTCATTAACGATATGTCATTAGATAAAGAGGTCATTATATAAAGAGGTCATTAAAGATAAAGAGTCATTAACTATACCTCATTAGATAAAGAGGTCATTAACGATACATCATTAGATAAAGAGGTCATTAAAGAGGTCATTAACTATACCTCATTAGATAAAGAGGTCATTAACGATACATCATTAGATAAAGAGGTCATTAAAGAGGTCATTAACGATACATCATTAGATAAAGAGGTCATTAAAGAGGTCATTAACTATACCTCATTAGATAAAGAGGTCATTAACGATACATCATTAGATAAAGAGGTCGTTAACGATACATCATTAGATAAAGAGGTCATTAACGATACATCATTAGATAAAGAGGTCGTTAACGATACATCATTAGATAAAGAGGTCATTAACGATACCTCATTAGATAAAGAGGTCATTAAAGAGGTCATTAACGATACCTCATTAGATAAAGAGGTCATTAAAGAGGTCATTAACGATATGTCATTAGATAAAGAGGTCATTAACGATATGTCATTAGATAAAGACGACATTAACGATACATCATTAGATAAAGAGGTCATTAAAGAGGTCATTAACGATACGTCATTAGATAAAGAGGTCATTAACGATGTCATTAGATAAAGACGACATTAACGATACATCATTAGATAAAGAGGTCATTAACGATACCTCATTAGATAAAGAGGTCATTAACGATACGTCATTAGATAAAGAGGTCATTAACGATACGTCATTAGATAAAGAGGTCATTAAAGAGGTCATTAACGATACGTCATTAGATAAAGAGGTCATTAACGATGTCATTAGATAAAGACGACATTAACGATACATCATTAGATAAAGAGTTTAGATAAAGAGGTCATTAACGATACCTCATTAGATAAAGAGGTCATTAACGATACCTCATTAGATAAAGAGGTCATTAACGATACGTCATTAGATAAAGAGGTCATTAACGATACATCATTAGATAAAGAGGTCATTAACGATACCTCATTAGATAAAGAGGTCATTAACGATACGTCATTAGATAAAGAGGTCATTAACGATACGTCATTAGATAAAGATGTCATTAACTATACCTCATTAGATAAAGAGGTCATTAAAGAGGTCATTAATAAAGAGGTCGATATGTCATTAGATAAAGAGGTCATTAAAGAGGTCATTAACGATATGTCATTAGATAAAGAGGTCATTAATTAGATAAAGAGGTCATATGTCATTAGATAAAGAGGTCATTCATTAGATAAAGAGGTCATTAACGATTATATCATTAGATAAAGAGGTCATTAAAGATATATGTCATTAAAGAGGTCATTAACGATATGTCATTAGATAAAGAGGTCATTAATAAAGAGATGTCATTAGATAAAGAGGTCATTAACGATATGTCATTAGATAAAGAGGTCATTAAAGAGGTCATTAACGATATGTCATTAGATAAAGAGGTCATTAACGATCATTAGATAAAGAGGTCATTAACGATATGTCATTATAAAGATATGTCATTAGATAAAGAGGTCATTAACGATACATCATTAGATAAAGAGGTCATTAACGATATGTCATTAGATAAAGAGGTCATTAAAGAGGTCATTAACGATATGTCATTAGATAAAGAGGTCATTAACGATACGTCATTAGATAAAGAGGTCATTAACATTAACGTCATTAGATAAAGAGGTCATTAACGATACGTCATTAGATAAAGAGGTCATTAACGAGGTCATTAACATCGTCATTAGATAAAGACATTAACGACATTAACGATACCTCATTAGATAAAGAGGTCATTAAAGATGTCATTAATGATCACATCATTAGATAAAGAGGTCATTAACGATGTCATTAGATAAAGAGGTCATTAACGATACGTCATTAGATAAAGAGGTCATTAACGATTAGATAAAGAGGTCATCATTAGATAAAGAGGTCATTAACGATGTCATTAGATAAAAAGAGGTCATTAACGATACCTCATTAGATAAAGAGGTCATTAACGATACACATTAGATAAAGTCATTAGATAAAGAGGTCATTAACTATACATCATTAGATAAAGAGGTCATTAACGATACATCATTAGATAAAGAGGTCATTAGATAAAGATAATGAGGTCATTAACGATGTCATTAGATAAAGAGGTCATTAACGATACCTCATTAGATAAAGAGGTCATTAACAATACATCATTAGATAAAGAGGTCATTAACATTAGATAAAGAGGACATTAACGATCCTCATTAGATAAAGAGGTCATTAACGATACATCATTAGATAAAGAGGTCATTAACGATGTCATTAGATAAAGAGGTCATTAACGATACGTCATTAGATAAAGATGTCATTAATAAAGATGTCATAACCTCATTAGATAAAGAGGTCATTAACGATACATCATTAGATAAAGAGGTCATTAACTATACCTCATTAGATAATGAGGTCATTAACGATACGTCATTAGATAAAGAGGACATTAACGATACCTCATTAGATAAAGAGGTCATCATTAGATAAAGAGGTCATTAACGATCATTAGATCATTAGATAAAGAGGACATTAACGATACATCATTAGATAAAGAGGTCTCATTAGATAAAGAGGTCATTAACGATACATCATTAGATAAAGAGGTCATTAACGATTCATTAGATAAAGATACATCATTAGATAAAGAGGTCATTAACATTAGATAAAGATCATTAGATAAAGAGGTCATTAACGATACATCATTAGATAAAGAGGTCATTAACGATATGTCATTAGATAAAGAGGTCATTAACGATATGTCATTATAAAGTCATTAGATAAAGATTAGATAAAGAGGTCATTAACGATATGTCATTAGATAAAGATGTCATTAACGATATGTCATTAGATAAAGAGGTCATTAATGATACGTCATTAGATAAAGAGGTCATTAGATAAAGAGGTCATTAACGATACATCATTAGATAAAGAGGTCATTAAAGAGGTCATTAACGATAAAGACGTCATTAGATAAAGAGGTCATTAACGATATGTCATTAGATAAAGAGGTCATTAAAGAGGTCATTAACGTCATTAGATAAAGAGGTCATTAAAGAGGTCATTAACGTCATTAGATAAAGAGGTCATTAACGATACGTCATTAGATAAAGAGGTCATTAACGATATGTCATTAGATAAAGAGGTCATTAACGAGAGGTCATTAACGATATTAGATAAAGAGGTCATCATTAGATAAAGAGGTCATTAACGATATTAAAGTCATTAGATAAAGAGGTCATTAATCATTAGATAAAGAGATACATCATTAGATAAAGAGGTCATTAACGATATGTCATTAACGATATGTCATTAGTCATTAGATAAAGAGGTCATTAATGATATGTCATTAGATAAAGAGGTCATTAAAGAGATAAAGTCAAAGAACGATTAACGATATGTCATTAGATAAAGAGGTCATTAACGATATGTCATTAGATAAAGACGACATTAAATAAAGAGGTCATTAAATTTTTGACTTTGGTACAAATTCAAATGTAGCACTGACTCATCCCTTTGGAGATAAAGAGTTTAGGCATTCGATTAGCCACGTGCGGCATGCGCAGTTACAAACCTGCTGGAGTTAGCGACAGGCGGAAGAGCAATATCCATCGTCTTAGTATGGATGAAGCCTGATGTGAAGCTAACTGAAACTGGCTATTTTTAGAAAACCCCTCAATAGATCTCGCTTCAGTTGTAGTTTCACCCCTGTGGTTGGAGGATTCCAGATTTCCTGTTTCATCCCTCCTGATTCCCGGAATATTTCAACAGCGATTTCTGGAAAAACGTGTGGATTTGGGGGAAAGTGAGCCGGATGTTTGAACCCCATTCCCATGTTACTCTCTCCCTCCTCTTCTGCAGGTGCTAGACATTAAGAAGAAGCTGAAGCAGTCCAAAAGGTTCTGGTCCAACCTGCCAGATGAGATCTGTATTAAAGACAAGTTGACCGAGTCAGATGAAGAGCAGTGTTGGAACAGTCACGCCAAGGCCAGGTGAGAGGTGTTCAGATCACGCACCTGTAGAACTACACTAACTAGTCCTACAACTAGTCTGATGAGGTCTGAGCAGTGCTGGAACAGTCACGCCAAGGCCAGGTGAGAGGTGTTCAGATCACGCACCTGTAGAACTACACTAACTAGTCCTACAACTAGTCTGATGAGGTCTGAGCAGTGCTGGAACAGTCACACCAAGGCCAGGTGAGAGGTGTTCAGATCACGCACCTGTAGAACTACACTAACTAGTCCTACAACTAGTCTGACGAGGTCTGAACAGTGTTGGAGACCCTCAGCTCATTCAATATAACTAAACTAACTAGTCCTACAACTAGTCTGATGAGGTCTGAACAGTGCTGGAGACCCTCAGCTCATTCAATATAACTAAACTAACTAGTCCTACAACTAGTCTGACGAGGTCTGAACAGTGCTGGAGACCCTCAGCTCATTCAATATAACTAAACTAACTAGTCCTACAACTAGTCTGATGAGGTCTGAACAGTGCTGGAGACCCTCAGTCATCCAATATAACGAAACTAACTAGTCCTACAACTAGTCTGATGAGGTCTGAGCAGTGCTGGAGACCCTCAGCTGATCCAGAACTATGGTACTATGGTCCTTGGTACAGGACAAGAGAGAACCAGTACTACAGCCAGTCTGATGAGGTCTGAGCAGTGCTGGAGACCCTCAGCTGATCCAGAACTATGGTACTATGGTCCTTGGTACAGGACAAGAGAGAACCAGTACTACAGCCAGTCTGATGAGGTCTGAGCAGTGCTGGAGACCCTCAGCTGATCCAGAACTATGGTACTATGGTCCTTGGTACAGGACAAGAGAGAACCAGTACTGTTTACCTGTCAATCTCTGACACTTTATGGATATGGTGAGATGATCTCATCTATTACTGTACACTGACGTGTGTATAACTGCTTGGAATGAAAGCCAGAACCACCCTATCTCTCACCCCCCCCCCCCCCTCCCAGCCAGTCGAGGCATTTTTGGCCTCACACACCACAGCACAGTCCCTGGTCACCACATCACAGTCCCTGGTCACCACAGCACAGTCCCTGGTCACCACATCACAGTCCCTGATCAGGAAGAGAGGACCCAGTAGAACTGTAGAGGACTGGATCAGGAAGAGAGGACCCAGTAGAACTGTAGAGGACTGGATCAGGAAGAGAGGACCCAGTAGAACTGTAGAGGACTGGATCAGGAAGAGAGGACCCAGTAGAACTGTAGACTGGATTAGGGAGAGAGGGACCAACACACAGTTGCAGAGAACCTCTTCAGGACCACCGACAGCTGCTCTCTGAGTGATGGAGAACCTCTTCAGGACCAAAGACAGCTGCTCTCTGAGTGATGGAGAACCTCTTCAGGACCACCGACAGCTGCTCTCTGAGTGATGGAGAACCTCTTCAGGACCACCGACAGCTGCTCTCTGAATGCTGGAGAACCTCTTCAGGACCACCGACAGCTACTCTCTGAGTGATGGAGAACCTCTTCAGGACCACCGACAGCTGCTCTCTGAGTGATGGAGAACCTCTTCAAGACCACCGACAGCTGCTCTCTGAGTGATGGAGAACCTCTTCAGGACCACCGACAGCTACTCTCTGAGTGATGGAGAACCTCTTCAGGACCAAAGACAGCTGCTCTCTGAGTGATGGAGAACCTCTTCAGGACCAAAGACAGCTGCTCTCTGAGTGATGGAGAACCTCTCCAGGACCACCGACAGCTACTCTCTGAATGATGGAGAACCTCCTCAGGACCACCGACAGCTGCTCTCTGAGTGATGGAGAACCTCTTCAGGACCACCGACAGCTGCTCTCTGAGTGATGGAGAACCTCTTCAGGACCACCGACAGCTGCTCTCTGAGTGATGGAGAACCTCTTCAGGACCACCGACAGCTGCTCTCTGAGTGATGGAGAACCTCTTCAGGACCACCGACAGCTGCTCTCTGAGTGATGGAGAACCTCTTCAGGACCACCGATAGCTGCTCTCTGAGTGATGGAGAACCTCTTCAGGACCACCGACAGCTGCTCTCTGAGTGATGGAGAACCTCTTCAGGACCACCGACAGCTGCTCTCTGAGTGATGGAGAACCTCTTCAGGACCACCGACAGCTGCTCTCTGAGTGATGGAGAACCTCTTCAGGACCACCGACAGCTGCTCTCTGAGTGATGGAGAACCTCTTCAGGACCACCGACAGCTGCTCTCTGAGTGATGGAGAACCTCTTCAGGACCACCGACAGCTGCTCTCTGAGTGATGGAGAACGCTCTATACGATCCAGATAATTGAATAATTTCCTGCCAAATGAAATGTGATTGTCTTTTGACATGTCTTCCTCAGAGATGTTTCTTAACCGGCATTGTTGTAATCCTCCCAGGTATTTTCCTGAGGTGGTAAAGGACGGCCTCACCAACCAGCTGAACAACCCAGAGGTGGCGGTGGACATCACTAGACCGGACACTCTGATTCGCCAACAGATCATGACACTCAGAGTGATGACCAACAAGCTGAGAAACGCCTACAACGGCAACGACATCTTCTTTCAGGACTCCAGTAAGTCAGCCGCCTTGTGTTCCAAACGGTACCCTGTTCTCTCCTGACCAGGGCCCTTAGGGAATAGGGCTCTACTACACTACCTGACCAGGGCCCTTAGGGAATAGGGCTCTAATCTCTCTGTAGTGCACTACCTTGACCAGGGCCCAGGGAATAGGGCTCTATTCTCTCTGTAGGGACCAGGGCCCATAATCTCTCTGTAGTGCACTAACCTTGACCAGGGCCCATAGGGAATAGGGCTCTAATCTCTCTGTAGCGCACTACCTTGACCAGTGCCCATAGGGAATAGGGCTCTATTCTCTCTGTAGTGCACTACCTTGAACAGGGCTCATAGGGAATAGGGCTCTATTCTCTCTGTAGTGCACTACCTTGACCAGTGCCCATAGGGAATAGGGCTCTATTCTCTCTGTAGTGCACTACCTTGAACAGGGCCCATAGGGAATAGGGCTCTAATATCTCTGTAGTGCACTAACCTTGACCAGGGCCCATAGGGAATAGGGCTCTAATCTCTCTGTAGTGCACTACCTTGACCAGGGCCCATAGGGAATAGGGCTCTATTCTCTCTGTAGTGCACTACCTTGACCAGGGCCCATAGGGAATAGGGCTCTAATCTCTCTGTAGTGCACTACCTTGACCAGGGCCCATAGGGAATAGGGCTCTATTCTCTCTGTAGTGCACTACCAGGGTCCATAGGGAATAGGGCTCTATTCTCTCTGTAGTGCACTACCTTGAACAGGACCCATAGGGAATAGGGCTCTATTCTCTCTGTAGTGCACTACCTTGGCCAGGGCCCATAGGGAATAGGGCTCTATTCTCTCTGTAGTGCACTACCTTGACCAGGGCCCATAGGGAATAGGGCTCTAATCTCTGTAGTCTGACCAGGGCCCATAGGGAATAGGGCTCTATTCTCTCTGAGTGCACTAGGGTCCATAGGGAATAGGGCTCTATTCTCTCTGTAGTGCACTACCTTGGGACCCATAGGGAATAGGGCTCTATTCTCTCTGTAGTGCACTACCCAGGGCCCATAGGGAATAGGGCTCCATTCTCTCTGTAGTGAATACCTTGACCAGGGCTATAATCTAGGGCTATAATCTCTGTTGTGCACTACCAGGGCCCATAGGGAATAGGGCTCTATTCTCTCTTTAGTGCTCTACCAGGGCCCATAGGGAATAGGGCTCTATTCTCTCTGTAGTGCACTACCTTGGCCAGGGCCCATAGGGAATAGGGCTCTATTCTCTCTGTAGTGCACTACCAGGGCCCATAGGGAATAGGGCTCTACTCTCTGTTGTGCACTACCAGGGCCCATAGGGAATAGGGCTCTATTCTCTCTGTAGTGCACTACCTTGACCAGGGCCCATAGGGAATAGGGCTCTATTCTCTCTGTTGTGCACTACCAGGGCCCATAGGGAATAGGGCTCTATTCTCTCTGTAGTGCACTACCTTGACCAGGGCCCATGGGGAATAGGGCTCTATTCTCTCTGTAGTGCACTACCAGGGCCCATAGGGAATAGGGCTCTATTCACTCTGTAGTGCACTACCAGGGCCCATAGGGGATAGGGCTCTATTCTCTCTTTAGTGCTCTACCAGGGCCCATAGGGAATAGGGCTCTATTCTCTCTGTAGTGCTCTACCAGGGCCCATAGGGAATAGGGCTCAATTCTCTCTGTAGTGCACTACCTTGACCAGGGCCCAAAGGGAATAGGGCTCTATTCTCTCTGTAGTGCACTACCAGGGCCCATAAGGGATAGGGCTCTATTCTCTCTTTAGTGCTCTACCAGGGCCCATAGGGAATAGGGCTCTATTCTCTCTGTAGTGCTCTACCAGGGCCCATAGGGAATAGGGCTCAAATCTCTCTGTAGTGCACTACCTTGACCAGGGCCCATAGGGAATAGGGCTCTATTCTCTCTGTAGTGCACTACCAGGGCCCATATGGGATAGGGCTCTATTCTCTCTTTAGTGCTCTACCAGGGCCCATAGGGAATAGGGCTCTATTCTCTCTGTAGTGCTCTACCAGGGCCCATAGGGAATAGGGCTCTAATCTCTGTGTTGTGCACTACCAGGGCCCATAGGGAATAGGGCTCTGTTCTCTCTTTAGTGCTCTACCAGGGCCCATAGGGAATAGGGCTCTATTCTCTCTGTAGTGCACTACCTTGGCCAGGGCCCATAGGGAATAGGGCTCTATTCTCTCTGTAGTGCACTACCAGGGCCCATAGGGAATAGGGCTCTATTCTCTCTGTTGTGCACTACCAGGGCCCATAGGGAATAGGGCTCTATTCTCTCTGTAGTGCACTACCTTGACCAGGGCCCATAGGGAATAGGGCTCTATTCTCTCTGTTGTGCACTACCAGGGCCCATAGTGAATAGGGCTCTATTCTCTCTGTAGTGCACTACCTTGACCAGGGCCCATGGGGAATAGGGCTCTATTCTCTCTGTAGTGCACTACCAGGGCCCATAGGGAATAGGGCTCTATTCACTCTGTAGTGCACTACCAGGGCCCATAGGGGATAGGGCTCTATTCTCTCTTTAGTGCTCTACCAGGGCCCATAGGGAATAGGGCTCTATTCTCTCTGTAGTGCTCTACCAGGGCCCATAGGGAATAGGACTCAATTCTCTCTATAGTCTATATGCCACACTGTCTATATAACACACTGTCTAAATCAGTCTATATGACACACTGTCTAAATCAGTCTATATAACACACTGTCTAAATCAGTCTATATAACACACTGTCTAAATCAGTCTATATAACACACTGTCTAAATCAGTCTATATAACACACTGTCTAAATCAGTCTATATAACACACTGTCTAAATCAGTCTATATAACACACTGTCTAAATCAGTCTATATAACACACTGTCTATTTGACACACCATCTAAATCAGTCTATATAACACACTGTCTAAATCTGTCTATATAACATGACACACTGTCTAAATCAGTCTATAAGACACACTGTCTAAATCAGTCTATATAACACACTGTCTAAATCAGTCTATATAACACACTGTCTAAATCAGTCTATATAACACACTGTCTAAATCAGTCTATATAACACACTGTCTATATAACACACTGTCTAAATCAGTCTATATACACACTGTCTAAATCAGTCTATATAACACACTGTCTAAATCAGTCTATTTAACACACTGTCTATATAACACACTGTCTAAATCAGTCTATTTAATACACTGTCTAAATCAGTCTATATAACACACTGTCTAAATCTGTCTATATAACACACTGTCTAAATCTGTCTATATAACACACTGTCTAAATCAGTCTATATAACACACTGTCTAAATCAGTATATATAACACACTGTCTAAATCAGTCTATATAACACACTGTCTACATGACACACTGTCTAAATCAGTCTATATACCACACTGTCTACATGTCTACACACTGTCTAAATCAGTCTATAAGTCTACATACACACTGTCTAAATCAGTCTATATAACACACTGTCTAAATCATATGTCTAAATCATAATAACACACTGTCTAAATCAGTCTATATAACACACTGTCTATATAACACACTGTCTAAATCAGTCTATATGACACACTGTCTAAATCAGTATATATAACACACGGTCTAAATCAGTCTATATAACACACTGTCTACATGACACACTGTCTAAATCAGTCTATATACCACACTGTCTACATGACACTGTCTAAATCTCTATAAGACACACTGTCTAAATCAGTCTATATAACACACTGTCTAAATCAGTCTATATAACACACTGTCTAAATCAGTCTATATAACACACTGTCTAAATCAGTCTATATAACACACTGTCTATATAACACACTGTCTAAATCAGTCTATATGACACACTGTCTAAATCAGTATATATAACACACGGTCTAAATCAGTCTATATAACACACTGTCTACATGACACACTGTCTAAATCAGTCTATATACCACACTGTCTACATGACACACTGTCTAAATCAGTCTATAAGACACACTGTCTAAATCAGTCTATATAACACACTGTCTAAATCAGTCTATATAACACACTGTCTAAATCAGTCTATATAACACACTGTCTAAATCAGTCTATATAACACACTGTCTATATAACACACTGTCTATATGACACACTGTCTAAATCAGTCTATATAACACACTGTCTAAATCAGTCTATATAACACACTGTCTATATGACACACTGTCTAAATCAGTCTATATAACACACTGTCTAAATCAGTCTATATAACACACTGTCTAAATCTGTCTATATAAAACACTGTCTAAATCAGTCTATATAACACACTGTCTAAATCAGTCAATATAACACAATGTCTAAATCAGTCTATATAACACACTGTCTATATAACACACTCTCTAAATCAGTCTATATGACACACTGTCTAAATCAGTATATATAACACACTGTCTAAATCAGTCTATATAACACACTGTCTACATGACACACTGTCTAAATCATTCTATATACCACACTGTCTACATGACACACTGTCTAAATCAGTCTATAAGACACACTGTCTAAATCAGTCTATATAACACACTGTCTAAATCAGTCTATATAACACACTGTCTAAATCAGTCTATATAACACACTGTCTATATAACACACTGTCTAAATCAGTCTATATGACACACTGTCTAAATCAGTATATATAACACACTGTCTAAATCAGTCTATATAACACACTGTCTACATGACACACTGTCTAAATCATTCTATATACCACACTGTCTACATGACACACTGTCTAAATCAGTCTATAAGACACACTGTCTAAATCACACTATAAGACACACTGTCTAAATCACTGTCTATACTAAATCACACACTGTCTAAATCAGTCTATATAACACACTGTCTAAATCAGTCTATATAACACACTGTCTAAATCAAATCAGTCTATATAACACAATGTCTAAATCAGTCTATATAACACACTGTCTAAATCAGTCTATATAACACACTGTCTAAATCTGTCTATATAACACACTGTCTAAATCAGTCAATATAACACACTGTCTAAATCAGTATATATAACACACTGTCTACATGACACACTGTCTAAATCAGTCTATATAACACACTGTCTAAATGACACACTGCCTAAATCAGTCTATAAGTCTATATCACACACACTGTCTAAATCAAATCAGTCTATATAACACACTGTCTAAATAACACACTGTCTATATAACACACTGTCTATATAACACACTGTCTAAATCAGTCTATATAACACACTGTCTAAATCAGTCTATATAACACACTGTCTATATAACACACTGTCTAAATCAGTATATATAACACACTGTCTACATGACACACTGTCTAAATCAGTCTATATACCACACTGTCTACATGACACACTGTCTAAATCAGTCTATAAGACACACTGTCTAAATCAGTCTATATAACACACTGTCTACATGACACACTGTCTAAATCAGTCTATATACCACACTGTCTACATGACACACTGCCTAAATCAGTCTATAAGACACACTGTCTAAATCAGTCTATATAACACACTGTCTAAATCTGTCTATATAACACACTGTCTATATCACACACTGTCTATATCACACACTGTCTAAATCAGTCTATATAACACACTGTCTAAATCAGTCTATATAACACACTGTCTAAATCAGTCTATATAACACACTGTCTATATAACACACTGTCTATATGACACACTGTCTAAATCAGTCTATATAACACACTGTCTATATAACACAATGTCTAAATCAGTCCATATGACACACTGTCTATATAACACACTGTCCAAATCAGTCTATATAACACACTGTCTAAATCAGTCTATATAACAATGTCTAAATCAGTCTATATAACACACTGTCTAAATCAGTCTATATAACACACTGTCTAAATCAGTATATATAACACACTGTCTATATGACACACTGTCTAAATCAGTCTATATAATACACTGTCTAAATCAGTCTATATAACACACTGTCTAAATCAGTCTATATAACACACTGTCTAAATCAGTCTATATAACACACTGTCTAAACCAGTCTATATAACACACTGTCTAAATCAGTCTATATGACACACTGTCCATATGACACACTGTCTATATAACACACTGTCTAAATCAGTCTATATAACACACTGTCTAAATCAGTCTATATAACACACTGTCTAAATCAGTCTATATAACAAACTGTCTATATAACACACTGTCTAAATCAGTCTATATAACACACTGTCAAAATCAGAGAAGAGCGGCTGATGGTAGAGAGGAGAGGGGCTGATGGTAGAGAGGAGGCTGAGATCAGTGTGACAGAGGAGAGGGGCTGATGGTAGAGAGGAGGCTGAGATCAGTGTGACAGAGGAGAGGGGTTGATGGTAGAGAGGAGAGGGGCTGATGGTAGAGAGGAGAGGGGCTGATGGTAGAGAGGAGAGGGGCTGATGGTAGAGAGGAGAGGGCCTGATGGTTGAGAGGAGAGGGGCTGATGGTAGAGAGGAGAGGGGCTGATGGTAGAGAGGAGGGGGACTGATGGTAGAGAGGAGAGGGGCTGATGGTAGAGAGGAGAGGGCCTGATGGTAGAGAGGAGAGGAGAGGGGCTGATGGTAGAGAGGAGAGGGGCTGATGGTAGAGAGGAGAGGGCTGATGGTAGAGAGGAGAGGGGCTGATGGTAGAGAGGAGAGGGCCTGATGGTAGAGAGGAGAGGAGAGGGGCTGATGTTAGAGAGGAGAGGAGAGGGGTTGATGGTAGAGAGGAGAGGGGCTGATGGTAGAGAGGAGAGGAGAGGGGTTGATGGTAGAGAGGAGAGGGGCTGATGGTAGAGAGGAGAGGGGCTGATGGTAGAGAGGAGAGGGGTTGATGGTAGAGAGGAGAGGGGCTGATGGTAGAGAGGAGAGGAGCTGATGGTAGAGAGGAGAGGGCTGATGGTAGAGAGGAGAGGGTCTGATGGTAGAGAGGAGAGGGGCTGATTGTAGAGAGGAGAGGAGCTGATGGTAGAGAGGAGAGGGCCTGATGGTAGAGAGGAGAGGGGCTGATGGTAGAGAGGAGAGGGGCTGATGGTAGAGAGGAGAGGGGCCTGATGGTAGAGAGGAGAGGGGCTGATGGTAGAGAGGAGAGGGGCTGATGGTAGAGAGGAGAGGGGCTGATGGTAGAGAGGAGAGGGGCTGATGGTAGAGAGGAGAGGGGCTGTTGATGGTAGAGAGGAGAGGGGCTGATGGTAGAGAGGAGAGGGGCTGATGGTAGAGAGGAGAGGGGCTGATGGTAGAGAGGAGAGGGGCTGATGGTAGAGAGGAGAGGGGCTGATGGTAGAGAGGAGAGGGCCTGATGGTAGAGAGGAGAGGTGCTGATGGTGGAGAGGAGAGGGGCTGATGGTAGAGAGGAGAGGGGCTGATGGTAGAGAGGAGAGGAGAGGGGCTGATGGTAGAGAGGAGAGGGGCTGATGGTAGAGAGGAGAGGGCCTGATGGTAGAGAGGAGAGGGCCTGATGGTAGAGAGGAGAGGGGCTGATGGTAGAGAGGAGAGGGGCTGATGGTAGAGAGGAGAGGGGCTGATGTTAGAGAGGAGAGGGGCTGATGTTAGAGAGGAGAGGGGCTGATGGTAGAGAGGAGAGGGGCTGATGGTAGAGAGGAGAGGAGAGGGGTTGATGGTAGAGAGGAGAGGGGCTGATGGTAGAGAGGAGAGGAGAGGGGTTGATGGTAGAGAGGAGAGGGGCTGATGGTAGAGAGGAGAGGGGCTGATGGTAGAGAGGAGAGGGGTTGATGGTAGAGAGGAGAGGGCCTGATGGTAGAGAGGAGAGGGGCTGATGGTAGAGAGGAGAGGGGCTGATGGTAGAGAGGAGAGGGGCTGATGGTAGAGAGGAGAGGGGCTGATGGTAGAGAGGAGAGGGGCTGATGGTAGAGAGGAGAGGGGCTGATGGTAGAGAGGAGAGGGGCTGATGGTAGAGAGGAGAGGGGCTGATGGTAGAGAGGAGAGGGGCTGTTGATAGAGAGGAGAGGGGCTGATGGTAGAGAGGAGAGGGGCTGATGGTAGAGAGGAGAGGGCCTGATGGTAGAGAGGAGAGGGGCTGATGGTAGAGAGGAGAGGGGTCTGATGGTAGAGAGGAGAGGGGCTGATGGTAGAGAGGAGAGGGGCTGATGGTAGAGAGGAGAGGGGCTGATGGTAGAGAGGAGAGGGGCTGATGGTAGAGAGAGAGGGACTGATGGTAGAGAGGAGACTCTTGACTGCCCCTCAGGAGACTGTTGGACGTGACCTGGATACTCCAGCCTCTGTTAAAGACCGTTGTCCAGCACCAAGAACGACATGTACTTTTGTTTTTTTAAATAAATCTATTATTTATAAACCCCTTCAAAGTAGGAGGATACGTATGCAAATAAAATATGTGGTCAGAATAATTGGTCAGAATAATCAGATCTGTCTGTCTGTCTGTCTGTCTGTCTGTCTGTCTCTCTCCTCTCCTCTCCTCTCCTCTGCTCTCTCCAGGTGACGAGGGCAGCGGCAGCAGCAGTGGCTGTACAGAGGGATGTACCACAGAGTTTGTGTTTGTGGGTCCAGAGGCCCCCGTGGTGGGAGCAGACAGGAGTGATGAGCGAGCTTCTGCTGCATCAGGCAACGCCCCACATCCCTCCAGACCCTCTCCCCTGCTACTGACCCTCTCTCTCACAGCCCTGTCCTGGTCCAAGAGATAATACCAGCTGGCCCGAGAGGACACCAGGACATTACCCCTGCTCCTGACCCTCTCTCTCACAGCCCCGTCCTGGTCCAAGAGATAATACCAGCTGGCCTGAGAGAACACCAGGACATTACTGCTACTCTGACTCTGGCACCAATCAGACAGCCAGCCAGCCGGTCGTCATACTAACTGTTAGTGTTCTCTAAACGGAACCAGAACAGGACAACCCTTTTGGATCCCCACCATGAAGAGATATGGTGACAGTAGTATACTGTAGTAGACTGAGGAGTGTTGTGAGTGCTGCATCCTGCTTTGTCCCCAAAGATCTCTCTGTTCTAATCTGTTCTGTTCTAATCTGTTCTGCTCTGTTCTGCTCTATTCTAATCTGTTCTGCTCTATTCTAATCTGTTCTGCTCTATTATAATCTGTTCTGCTCTAATCTGCTCTATTCTAATCTGTTCTGCTCTAATCTGTTCTGCTCTATTCTAATCTGTTCTGCTCTATTATAATCTGTTCTGCTCTAATCTGCTCTATTCTAATCTGTTCTGCTCTAATCTGTTCTGCTCTATTCTAATCTGTTCTGCTCTATTATAATCTGTTCTGCTCTAATCTGCTCTATTCTAATCTGTTCTGCTCTAATCTGTTCTGCTCTGTTCTCATCTGTTCTGCTCTGTTCTAATCTGTTCTGCTCTATTATAATCTGTTCTGCTCTAATCTCTAATCTGTTCTGTTCTGTTCTATTCTAATCTGTTCTGCTCTATTCTAATCTGTTCTGCTCTATTCTAATCTGTTCTGCTCTATTCTAATCTGTTCTGCTCTATTCTAATCTGTTCTAATCTGCTCTATTCTAATCTGTTCTAATCTTTCTAATCTGTTCTGTTCTGCTCTATTCTAATCTGTTCTGCTCTATTCTAATCTGTTCTGCTCTGTTCTGCTCTGCTCTAATCTGTTCTGCTCTAATCTGTTCTGCTCTATTCTAATCTGTTCTGTTCTGTTCTGCTCTATTCTAATCTGTTCTGCTCTATTCTAATCTGTTCTGCTCTATTCTAATCTGTTCTAATCTGTTCTGCTCTGTTCTGCTCTAATCTGTTCTAATCTGCTCTGGTCTAATCTGTTCTAATCTGCTCTGTTCTAATATGTTCTAATCTTCTCTCTTCTAATCTGTTCTAATCTGTTCTGTTCTAATCTGTTCTGCTCTAATCTGTTATAATCTACTCTGCTCTAATATGTTATAATCTGCTCTGCTCTAATCTTCTCTGTTCTAATCTGTTCTGTTCTGCTCTAATCTGTTCTGCCCTATTCTAATCTGTTCTGCTCTGTTCTGCTCTATTCTACTCTATTCTAATCTGTTCTGCTCTATTCTAATCTGTTCTAATCTGTTCTGCTCTGTTCTGCTCTAATCTGTTTTGCTCTATTCTAATCTGTTCTGTTCTAATCTGTTCTTCTCTGTTCTGCTCTAATCTGTTCTGCTCTGTTCTGCTCTAATCTGTTCTGCTCTGTTCTGCTCTGTTCTGCTCTATTCTAATCTGTTCTGCTCTGTTCTGTTCTATTCTAATCTGTTCTGCTCTAATCTGTTCTGCTCTAATCTGTTCTGCTCTATTCTAATCTGTTCTAATCTGTTCTGTTCTAATTTGTTCTGCTCTAATCTGTTCTGCTCTAATCTGTTCTGCTCTGCTCTGTCTAATCTGTTCTGCTCTATTCTAATCTCTTCTGCTCTATTCTAATATGTTCTGCTCTGCTCTATTCTAATCCGTTCTGCTCTATTCTGCTCTGTTCTAATCTGTTCTGCTCTATTCTAATCTGTTCTAATCTGCTCTGTTCTAATCTGTTCTAATCTTCTCTGTTCTAATCTGTTCTGTTCTAATCTGTTCTGTTCTAATCTGTTCTGTTCTAATCTGTTCTGCTCTAATCTGTTATAATCTGCTCTGCTCTAATCTGTTATAATCTGCTCTGCTCTAATCTGTTCTAATCTGCTCTGTTCTAATCTGTTCTAATCTTCTCTGTTCTAATCTGTTCTGTTCTGCTCTGTTCTGCTCTAATCTGTTCTGCTCTAATCTGTTCTGCTCTATTCTAATCTGTTCTCCTCTATTCTAATCTGTTCTGCTCTAATCTGTTCTGCTCTGTTCTGCTCTAATCTGTTCTGCTCTATTCTAATCTGTTCTGCTCTATTCTGTTCTTCTCTGTTCTGCTCTAATCTGTTCTGCTCTATTCTGCTCTGTTCTGCTCTAATCTGTTCTGCTCTGTTCTGCTCTGTTCTGCTCTATTCTAGTCTGTTCTGCTCTGTTCTGCTCTATTCTAATCTGTTCTGCTCTAATCTGTTCTGCTCTATTCTAATCTGTTCTAATATGTTCTGCTCTATTCTAATCCGTTCTGCTCTATTCTGCTCTGTTCCAATCTGTTCTGCTCTATTCTAATCTCTTCTGCTCTATTCTAATCTGTTCTGCTCTAATCTAATCTGTTCTAATCTGCTCTGTTCTAATCTGTTCTAATCTTCTCTGTTCTAATCTGCTCTGTTCTAATCTGTTCTAATCTTCTCTGTTCTAATCTGTTCTGCTCTAATCTGTTATAATCTGTTCTGCTCTAATCTGTTCTAATCTGCTCTGTTCTAATCTGTTCTAATCTTCTGCTCTGTTCTAATCTGTTCTGCTCTGTTCTGCTCTAATCTGTTCTTCTATTCTAATCTGTTCTGCTCTGTTCTAATCTGCTCTGCTCTATTCTAATCTGTTCTAATCTGTTCTGTTCTATTCAATCTGTTCTAATCTATTCTGCTCTAATCTAATCTTCTGCTCTTGTTCTGCTCTAATCTGTTCTGTTCCTAATCTTTGCTCTAATCTGTTCTGCTCTTTTCTAATCTGTTCTAATCTTCTCTGTTCTAATCTGTTCTGCTCTAATCTGTTCTGCTTCTCTAATCTGTTCTGCTCTAATCTGCTCTGTCTAATCTGTTCTGTTCTGCTCTGTTCTAATCTGTTCTAATCTTCTCTGTTCTAATCTCTTCTGCTCTATTCTAATCTGTTCTTCTCTAATCTGTTCTGCTCTATTCTAATCTGTTCTGCTCTATTCTAATCTGTTCTGCTCTTTCCAATCTGTTCTAATCTGTTCTGCTCTGTTCTGCTCTATTCTAATCTGTTCTAATCTGTTCTGCTCTTCTGTTCTGCTCTTGTTCTGCTTCTAATCTGTTCTGTTCCGTTTTCTAATCTGTTCTGCTCTATTCTAATCTGTTCTGTTCTATTCTGCTCTATTCTAATCTGTTCTGCTCTATTCTGTTCTTCTCTTCTCTATTCTAATCTGTTCTAATCTGCTCTATTCTAATCTGTTCTGCTCTAATCTGTTCTGCTCTTCTCTGCTCGGTGACATCCAGAACAGAACATAGTGTCAGTGGGGCAGCTCTTCTCTATTCTAATCTGTTCTGCTCTATTCTGCTCCAAATCTGTTCTGCCAACTGTTCTGCTCTTCTCCCCTTTTCTCCAAACCAACCAACTGCTTCTCCCCTTTTCTCCAAACCAACCAACTGCTTCTCCCCTTTTCTCCAAACCAACCAACTGCTTCTCCCCTTAACTCTGACTGAACAACAACATGCTCTTTCTCTCCTGGAGAGACAGAATGAGAACACAATTTAGAGCGATGATGATGATGATGATGATGATGATGATGATGATGATGATGATGATGATGATGATGATGATTGAATTTAAAAATACATGAGATTATATTTGTCTTTCTTTGTAAAGCAGAATTATGAAACCTTCAAAATGAACAGAACAGAAAAGAAATAGAGAACCCCGAGAAGGTTCTGTTAGTTCCTACATCCTCCCACAACAGACAGAGAAGGTTCTGTTAGGACCTACATCCTCCCACAACAGAGGGAGAGGGTTCTGTTAGGACCTACATCCTCCCACAACAGACAGATAAGATTCTGCTAGGACCTACATCCTCCCACAACAGACAGAGAAGGTTCTGTTAGGACCTACATCCTCCCACAACAGACAGAGAAGGTTATGTTAGGACCTACATCCTCCCACAACAGACAGAGAAGGTTCTGTTAGGACCTACATCCTCCCACAACAGACAGAGAAGGTTATGTTAGGACCTACATCCTCCCACAACAGAGGGAGAAGGTTCTGTTAGGACCTACATCCTCCCACAACAGACAGATAAGATTCTGCTAGGACCTACATCCTCCCACAACAGACAGAGAAGGTGCTGTTAGGACCTACATCCTCCCACAACAGACAGAGAAGGTTATGTTAGGACCTACATCCTCCCACAACAGACAGAGAAGGTTCTGTTAGGACCTACATCATCCCACAACAGACAGAGAGAAGGTTCTGTTAGGACCTACATCCTCCCACAAGAGACAGAGAAGGTTCTGTTAGGACCTACATCCTCCCACAACAGAGAGAGAAGGTTCTGTTAGGACCTACATCCTCCCACAACAGAGAGAGAAGGTTCTGTTAGGACCTACATCCTCCCACAACAGACAGAGAAGGTTCTGTTAGGACCTACATCCTCCCACAAGAGACAGAGAAGGTTCTGTTAGGACCTACATCCTCCCACAACAGAGAGAGAAGGTTCTGTTAGGACCTACATCCTCCCACAAGAGACAGAGAAGGTTCTGTTAGGACCTACATCCTCCCACAACAGACAGAGAAGGTTCTGTTAGGACCTACATCATCCCACAACAGACAGAGAGAAGGTTCTGTTAGGACCTACATCCTCCCACAAGAGACAGAGAAGGTTCTGTTAGGACCTACATCCTCCCACAACAGAGAGAGAAGGTTCTGTTAGGACCTACATCCTCCCACAACAGAGAGAGAAGGTTCTGTTAGGACCTACATCCTCCCACAACAGACAGAGAAGGTTCTGTTAGGACCTACATCCTCCCACAACAGAGAGAGAATGTTCTGTTAGGACCTACATCCTCCCACAACAGAGAGAGAAGGTTCTGTTAGGACCTACATCCTCCCACAACAGAGAGAGAATGTTCTGTTGGGACCTACATCCTCCCACAACAGAGAGAGAATGTTCTGTTAGGACCTACATCCTCCCACAACAGACAGAGAAGGTTCTGTTAGGACCTACATCCTCCCACAACAGACGGAGAAGGTTCTGTTAGGACCTACATCCTCCCACAACAGAGGGAGAAGGTTCTGTTAGGACCTACATCCTCCCACAACAGAGGGAGAAGGTTCTGTTAGGACCTACATCCTCCCACAACAGACAGAGAGAGAGAAACAGTGAATGAATGTTCCACTGTATCAGAATAATTTGGAGTCAGCATGACAGGGTCAGAGACACAGAAAGACTGTTGTTTTCTACCCACCAGCTACACAACACATCAGCCAGTCAACCATGTTTTCCTGCTGTGAAGTCCATTGATAGTTGTTACTGTTCTAGAACAGAGCAGGTCTACATCCCACAAGACACTATATAGGGAATTCTACATAGTGCTGCTATAGGGCTATGGTCTAAGGTAGTGCACTATATATAGGGTTCTATAGGGTTCTAAAGCAGTGCACTATATAGGGCTCTGGTCCCTAAAGTAGTGCACTATATATAGGGAATAGGGTTCTATAGGTCCCTGTAGTCTAAAGGGAATAGGGCTGTAATATATATATAGGGAATAGGGTTCTATAGGGCCCTGGTCTAAAGT
Organism: Oncorhynchus gorbuscha; assembly: GCF_021184085.1. NCBI lineage: Eukaryota > Metazoa > Chordata > Actinopteri > Salmoniformes > Salmonidae > Oncorhynchus > Oncorhynchus gorbuscha. The sequence continues at coordinate 23,354 of NW_025745773.1, read as the reverse complement.
AGTGCACTATATAGGGAATAGGGTTCTATAGGGCCCTGGTCTAAAGTAGTGCACTATATAGGGAATAGGGTTCTATAGGGCCCTGGTCTAAAGTAGTGCACTATATATAGGGAATAGGGTTCTATAGGGCCCTGGTCTAAAGTAGTGCACTATATAGGAATAGGGAATAGGGCCCTTCTAAAGTAGTCCCTGGTCCCTGGTCAACAGTAGTGCACTATATATAGGGAATAGGGCTCTATTTGGGACACAGAGCAGCCTCTCCCATGGTCTCGCTCCTCTCAGTTAATTGCACAATTGCTAAAGTTTAATAAAGTTCTCACGTCTTAGGATGATAAATTAGTTTTTATATTCGCTAGACTCCAGCTGTTGAGAAAAAATGGCAGGAAACATTTGATTTTTTTCACGATAGAGAGAGAGAAGGTCATCTATTTAGGGATTAACGTTGGGTCCTGTTCCTTTAACTAAGAGGCTTTCCTACCAGATCCTGTTCCTTTAACTAAGAGGCTGGGTTCCTACCACATCCTGTTCCTTTAACTAAGAGGCTGGGTTCCTACCACATCCTGTTCCTTTAACTAAGAGGCTGGGTTCCTACCACATCCTGTTCCTTTAACTAAGGGCCTGGGTTCCTACCACATCCTGTTCCTTTAACTAAGGGCCTGGGTTCCTACCACATCCTGTTCCTTTAACTAAGAGGCTGGGCTGGGTTCCTACCACATCCTGTTCCTTTAACTAAGGGCCTGGGTTCCTACCACATCCTGTTCCTTTAACTAAGGGCCTGGGTTCCTACCACATCCTGTTCCTTTAACTAAGGGCCTGGGTTCCTACCACATCCTGTTCCTTTAACTAAGGGCTGGGTTCCTACCACATCCTGTTCCTTTAACTAAGAGGCTGGGTTCCTACCACATCCTGTTCCTTTAACTAAGAGGCTGGGTTCCTACCACATCCTGTTCCTTTAATTAAGAGGCTGGGTTCCTACCACATCCTGTTCCTTTAACTAAGAGGCTGGGTTACCACATCCTGTTCCTTTAACTAAGAGGCTTCCTACCACATCCTGTTCCTTTAACTAAGAGGCCGGGCTGGGTTCCTACCACATCATGTCCCTTTAACTAAGAGGCTGGGTTCCTACCACATCCTGTTCCTTTAATTAAGAGGCTGGGTTCCTACCACATCCTGTTCCTTTAACTAAGAGGCTGGGTTCCTACCACATCCTGTTCCTTTAACTAAGAGGCTGGGCTGGGTTCCTACCACATCCTGTTCCTTTAACTAAGAGGCTGGGCTGGGTTCCTACCACATCCTGTCCCTTTAATAACTAAGGGCCTGGGAGCCTGAGCTTCTACCACATCCTGTCACTATGGAGGAGCTCTCAGGTAGCAACCAGGCACATGTCCCAAATGACACCCCATTAGAGCACTACACGGGCACTAAACAGGAGCCAGAGATCAGCTCCCCATTAGAGCACTAAACAGGGAGCCAGAGTTCATCTCCCCATTAGAGCACTAAACAGGGAGCAAGATCAACATTAGAGTTAAACAGGGAAACAGAGTCATCTCCCCATTAGAGCACTAAACAGGAGCCAGAGATCAGCTCCCCATTAGAGCACTAAACAGGCAACCAGAGATCTTAGATCCCCATAGGGACCAGGAGGCTTGTGGGTCCTCAGTCCTTTTCTCTCTGTCCCATAGTAAAGGTGTGTAATAGTGTAATTTGGGACTCAGTCCTTTCCTCTCTGTCCCATAGTAAAGGTGTGTGTAATAGAGTTTAATTTGGGACTCAGCCCTAGAGACCAGGAGGCTTGTGGGTCTTTAGTCCTTTCCTCTCTGTCCCATAGTAAAGGTGTGTGTAATAGAGTGTAATTTGGGACTCAGCCCTAGAGACCAGGAGGCTTGTGGATCTTTAGTCCTTTCCTCTCTGTCCCATAGTAAAGGTGTGTGTAATAGTGTAATTTGGGACTCAGTCCTTTCCTCTCTGTCCCATAGTAAAGGTGTGTGTAATAGAGTGTAATTTGGGACTCAGCCCTAGAGACCAGGAGGCTTGTGGGTCCTCAGTCCTTTCCTCTCTGTCCCATAGTAAAGGTGTGTGTAATAGAGTGTAATTTGGGACTCAGCCCTAGAGACCAGGAGGCTTGTGGGGAGGCTTTAGTCCTTTCCTCTCTGTCCCATAGTAAAGGTGTGTGTAATAGAGTGTAATTTGGGACTCAGCCCTAGAGACCAGGAGGCTTGTGGGTCTTTAGTCCTTTCCTATCTGTCCCATAGTAAAGGTGTGTGTAATAGAGTGTAATTTGGGACTCAGCCCTAGAGACCAGGAGGCTTGTGGGTCCTCAGTCCGTTCCTCTCTGTCCCATAGTAAAGGTGTGCGTCTGAATCGAGCCCGCGGGGAATAGAGTGTAATTCTACATCCTGTTGTTGTGGTCAGAAATATTATTATCATCCTTCTACTACACACAGTTATGTTGTTCATTTACTTGGGGATGATTTAGCCTTTCTGATAGTGTATCAATAAACATTTAAACTCCGTCCTCCCCACAGACAGAAAGGCTTGTTGTTGCTTCAGGGCAGCGCTGTGCCATAAGGGTACTGTAACACCAAAGAAAATATGTTTTTGTTTTTTGTTTTTTTCTGAACATTTATTGATTCACTTTTTTGTTGTAGAAACAAGCAGTCTTTTCATGAAACAAAATGACAAGTTGTTCATATATTTTAAACCTGATTCTGTGGTCTGTTGTTCCTCTCTGTCACTATGAGAGGGGGACGATCCTACCTGGACAACGAGGCTCCTTTCACCCATAGAATGACTCGAGTCCATTGTCTGTTATTGTCAGTGGATCTGTTGGCAAAAACACATTGACCAAGGCCATCCATTGTCTGTTATTATCAGTGGAGGCCATCCATTGTCTGTTATTGTCAGTGGAGGCCATCCATTGTCTGTTATTATCAGTGGATCTGTTGGCAGAAACACAGTGACCAAGGCCATCCATTGTCTGTTATTATCAGTGGAGGCCATCCATTGTCTGTTATTATCAGTGGAGGCCATCCATTGTCTGTTATTATCAGTGGAGGCCATCCATTGTCTGTTATTATCAGTGGAGGCCATCCATTGTCTGTTATTATCAGTGGAGGCCATCCATTGTCTGTTATTATCAGTGGAGGCCATCCATTGTCTGTTATTATCAGTGGAGGCCATCCATTGTCTGTTATTATCAGTGGAGGCCATCCATTGTCTGTTATTATCAGTGGAGGCCATCCATTGTCTGTTATTGTCAGTGGATCTGTGGGCAGAAACACAGTGACCAAGGCCATCCATTGTCTGTTATTATCAGTGGAGGCCATCCATTGTCTGTTATTATCAGTGGAGGCCATCCATTGTCTGTTATTATCAGTGGATCTGTGGGCAGAAACACAGTGACCAAGGCCATCATTTTACATCACGTCTTTATTTCCCTGCACAACGTTTCCTTGAGGCAACAACAAAAAAAGTACACAATATTAATTTAAAAAAATATATATTATGTTCGAAACCAATCAAATATGATTATTTAGAGGTTCCTACACAAGTACATATATTTTTTTATTTATTGTCAAGTTATTTCTATTTAAACATGCAGCATAATGAGATGTATCTTATGTCTTCGCTCAAACCACTCAGTCATGATATTCTGCTTCCTGAAATAATGCCCCTCCCCCAGGTCATACATCATACTAACTTCAAACCACTCAGTCATGATATTCTGCTTCCTGAAATAATGCCCCTCCCCCAGGTCATACATCATACTAACTTCAAACCACTCAGTCATGATATTCTGCTTCCTGAAATAATGCCCCTCCCCCAGGTCATACATCATACTAACTTCAAACCACTCAGTCATGATATTCTGCTTCCTGAAATAATGCCCCTCCCCCAGGTCATACATCATACTAACTTCAAACCACTCAGTCATGATATTCTGCTTCCTGAAATAATGCCCCTCCCCCAGGTCATACATCATACTAACTTCAAACCACTCAGTCATGATATTCTGCTTCCTGAAATAATGCCCCTCCCCAGGTCATACATCATACTAACTTCAAACCACTCAGTCATGATATTCTGCTTCCTGAAATAATGCCCCTCCCCCAGGTCATACATCATACTAACTTCAAACCACTCAGTCATGATATTCTGCTTCCTGAAATAATGCCCCTCCCCCAGGTCATACATCATACTAACTTCAAACCACTCAGTCATGATATTCTGCTTCCTGAAATAATGCCCCTCCCCAGGTCATACATCATACTAACTTCAAACCACTCAGTCATGATATTCTGCTTCCTGAAATAATGCCCCTCCCCAGGTCATACATCATACTAACTTCAAACCACTCAGTCATGATATTCTGCTTCCTGAAATAATGCCCCTCCCCCAGGTCATACATCATACTAACTTCAAACCACTCAGTCATGATATTCTGCTTCCTGAAATAATGCCCCTCCCCCAGGTCATACATCATACTAACTTCAAACCACTCAGTCATGATATTCTGCTTCCTGAAATAATGCCCCTCCCCCAGGTCATACATCATACTAACTTCAAACCACTCAGTCATGATATTCTGCTTCCTGAAATAATGCCCCTCCCCCAGGTCATACATCATACTAACTTCAAACCACTCAGTCATGATATTCTGCTTCCTGAAATAATGCCCCTCCCCCAGGTCATACATCATACCAGCTTCTGCACCTCACTGGGATGGTTTACAGACGTCATCACATGGGGCGGCAGGGTAGCCTAGTGGTTAGAGCGTTGGACTAGTAACCGAAAGGTTGCATGTTCAAATCCCCGTGCTGACAAGGTACAAATCTAGTAAAATGCCTAGTAAAATAAAGGTAAAATTTAAAAAAATAAAAAATAAAAAACATATTGTCATGTGGAGAAATGGGAAAACATTCACATGGGACTGTGTTTGAAGGGCAAAACGGATTTTTGGTCTATTCAGTTGCCCAGTTGGGCAGTTACGGCAGAGTATCAATGTTTGGCTTTTTTAAAAATAACTATCCCAAAAGAGATCTACCATCATGGTTATTGGTTTGATCTATTTGAGTTTTAATACTTTTAATAGTGTTTGATGTGATGTCTTGTCCGACAGAGAGACGAGGTACTACGTTTTAATTTGGCACTTAAAGGTCTATGTTTTTAAAGGGAGAAGTGAGGAGCACATTTTAATAGCATCAAGTTATTCCCACAGCACACTGCTGCTGCATTACACTAGTCGGGGTGGATCGAGACGTTATTCCCCACAGCGCACTGCTGCTGCATTACACTAGTCGGGGTGGATCGAGACGTTATTCCCCACAGCGCACTGCTGCTGCATTACACTAGTCGGGGTGGACCGAGACGTTATTCCCACAGCACACTGCTGCTGCATTACACTAGTCGGGGTGGATCGAGACGTTATTCCCACAGCACACTGCTGCTGCATTACACTAGTCGGGGTGGATCGAGACGTTATTCCCACAGCGCATTGCTGCAATACACTAGTCGGGGTGGATCGAGACGTTATTCCCACAGTGCACTGCTGCTGCATTACACTAGTCGGGGTGGATCGAGACGTTATTCCCACAGTGCATTGCTGCTGCATTACACTAGTCGGCTGCTGCATTACACTAGTCGGGGTGGATCGAGACGTTATTCCCCACAGAGCACTGCTGCTGCATTACACTAGTCGGGGTGGATCGAGACGTTATTCCCACAGCGCATTGCTGCTGCATTACACTAGTCGGGGTGGATCGAGACGTTATTCCCACAGTGCACTGCTGCTGCATTACACTAGTCGGGGTGGATCGAGACGTTATTCCCACAGTGCATTGCAGCATTACACTAGTCGGGGTGGATCGAGACGTTATTCCCACAGTGCACTGCTGCTGCATTACACTAGTCGGGGTGGATCGAGACGTTATTCCCACAGTGCATTGCAGCATTACACTAGTCGGGGTGGATTGAGACGTTATTCCCACAGTGCACTGCTGCATTACACTAGTCGGGGTGGATCGAGACGTTATTCCCCACAGCGCATTGCAGCATTACACTAGTCGGGGTGGATCGAGACGTTATTCCCACAGTGCACTGCTGCTGCATTACACTAGTCGGGGTGGATCGAGACGTTATTCCCACAGTGCACTGCTGCTGCATTACACTAGTCGGGGTGGATCGAGACGTTATTCCCACACTGCTGCTGCATTACACTAGTCGGGGTGGATCGAGACGTTATTCCCACAGAGCACTGCTGCTGCATTACACTAGTCGGGGTGGATCGAGACGTTATTCCCCACAGTGCACTGCTGCATTACACTAGTCGGGGTGGATCGAGACGTTATTCCCACAGTGCATTGCAGCATTGCACTAGTCGGGGTGGATCGAGACGTTATTCCCACAGTGCACTGCTGCTGCATTACACTAGTCGGGGTGGATCGAGACGTTATTCCCACAGAGCACTGCTGCTGCATTACACTAGTCGGGGTGGATCGAGACGTTATTCCCACAGCGCATTGCTGCTGCATTACACTAGTCGGGGTGGATCGAGACGTTATTCCCACAGAGCACTGCTGCTGCATTACACTAGTCGGGGTGGATCGAGACGTCCGTAATACGAGCAGACATGCCTTACCATTGTCTTTAAAGAATAGGTAAATGGATGTTTGTTTGGGATGTTCTTACACGTTCCTGTTTACAGAATAATTATGAATGAGTACAAATGAAGATGTTATTTAAAAAATAAACTGAGACCTGTCCCCTTCTATTAATAAAATAAACTGTCTTTTGATGACTTACAGTTTCAATACAATGTATCACTTTGATGTATGACTGCATCACTGCCCATGAACCTGTCTGAGATGTCCCCTTCTATAGGACCACCATCACTGAGACCTGTCCCCTTCTATAGGTCCACCATCACTGAGACATGTCCCCTTCTATAGGTCCACCATCACTGAGACATGTCCCCTTCTATAGGTCCACCATCACTGAGACATGTCCCCTTCTATAGGTCCACCATCACTGAGACCTGTCCCCTTCTATAGGTTTACCATCACTGAGACATGTCCCCTTCTATAGGTCCACCATCACTGAGACATGTCCCCTTCTATAGGTCCACCATCACTGAGACATGTCCCCTTCTATAGGTCCACCATCACTGAGACCTGTCCCCTTCTATAGGTCCACCATCACTGAGACATGTCCCCTTCTATAGGTCCACCATCACTGAGACCTGTCCCCTTCTATAGGTCCACCATCACTGAGACATGTCCCCTTCTATAGGTCCACCATCACTGAGACATGTCCCCTTCTATAGGTCCACCATCACTGAGACATGTCCCCTTCTATAGGTCCACCATCACTGAGACAAAGACCTGTCTGAGATGTCCCCTTCTATAGGACCACCATCACTGAGACAAAGACCTGTCTGAGATGTCCCCTTCTATAGGACCACCATCACTGAGACATGTCCCCTTCTATAGGTCCACTATCACTGAGACAAAGACCTGTCTGAGATGTCCCCTTCTATAGGTCCACCATCACTGAGACAAAGACCTGTCTGAGATGTCCCCTTCTACAGGTCACCATCACTGAGACAAAGACCTGTCTGAGATGTCCCCTTCTATAGGACCACCATCACTGAGACATGTCCCCTTCTATAGGTCCACCATCACTGAGACATGTCCCCTTCTATAGGTCCACCATCACTGAGACATGTCCCCTTCTATAGGTCCACCATCACTGAGACATGTCCCCTTCTATAGGTCCACCATCACTGAGACATGTCCCCTTCTATAGGTCCACCATCACTGAGACATGTCCCCTTCTATAGGTCCACCATCACTGAGACATGTCCCCTTCTATAGGTCCACCATCACTGAGACATGTCCACTTCTATAGGTCCACCATCACTGAGACATGTCCCCTTCTATAGGTCCACCATCACTGAGACAAAGACCTGTCTGAGATGTCCCCTTCTACAGGTCACCATCACTGAGACAAAGACCTGTCTGAGATGTCCCCTTCTATAGGACCACCATCACTGAGACATGTCCCCTTCTATAGGTCCACCATCACTGAGACATGTCCCCTTCTATAGGTCCACCATCACTGAGACATGTCCCCTTCTATAGGTCCACCATCACTGAGACATGTCCCCTTCTATAGGTCCACCATCACTGAGACAAAGACCTGTCTGAGATGTCCCCTTCTACAGGTCACCATCACTGAGACAAAGACCTGTCTGAGATGTCCCCTTCTATAGGACCACCATCACTGAGACATGTCCCCTTCTATAGGTCCACTATCACTGAGACAAAGACCTGTCTGAGATGTCCCCTTGTACAGGTCACCATCACTGAGACATGTCCCCTTCTATAGGTCCACCATCACTGAGACCTGTCCCCTTCTATAGGTCCACCATCACTGAGACAAAGACCTGTCAGAGATGTCCCCTTCTATAGGTCCACCATCACTGAGACATGTCCCCTTCTATAGGTCCACCATCACTGAGACATGTCCCCTTCTATAGGTCCACCATCACTGAGACATGTCCCCTTCTATAGGTCCACCATCACTGAGACATGTCCCCTTCTATAGGTCCACCATCACTGAGACAAAGACCTGTCAGAGATGTCCCCTTCTATAGGTCCACCATCACTGAGACATGTCCCCTTCTATAGGTCCACCATCACTGAGACATGTCCCCTTCTATAGGTCCACCATCACTGAGACATGTCCCCTTCTACAGGTCCACCATCACTGAGACCTGTCCCCTTCTACAGGTCCACCATCACTGAGACATGTCCCCTTCTATAGGTCCACCATCACTGAGACATGTCCCCTTCTATAGGTCCACCATCACTGAGACATGTCCCCTTCTATAGGTCCACCATCACTGAGACCTGTCCCCTTCTTTAGGTCCACCATCACTGAGACATGTCCCCTTCTATAGGTCCACCATCACTGAGACATGTCCCCTTCTATAGGTCCACCATCACTGAGACCTGTCCCCTTCTATAGGTCCACCATCACTGAGACATGTCCCCTTCTATAGGTCCACCATCACTGAGACATGTCCCCTTCTATAGGTCCACCATCACTGAGACATGTCCCCTTCTATAGGTCCACCATCACTGAGACAAAGACCTGTCAGAGATGTCCCCTTCTATAGGTCCACCATCACTGAGACATGTCCCCTTCTATAGGTCCACCATCACTGAGACATGTCCCCTTCTATAGGTCCACCATCACTGAGACATGTCCCCTTCTACAGGTCCACCATCACTGAGACCTGTCCCCTTCTACAGGTCCACCATCACTGAGACATGTCCCCTTCTATAGGTCCACCATCACTGAGACATGTCCCCTTCTATAGGTCCACCATCACTGAGACATGTCCCCTTCTATAGGTCCACCATCACTGAGACCTGTCCCCTTCTTTAGGTCCACCATCACTGAGACATGTCAGAGATGTCCCCTTCTATAGGACCTATAGAAGGGGACATCTCTGACATGTCTCAGTGATGGTGGACCTAAAGAAGGGGACATCTCTGACAGGTCTCAGTGATGGTGGACCTATAGAAGGGGACATCTCTGACAGGTCTCAGTGATGGTGGACTTATAGAAGAGGACATGTCTCAGTGATGGTGGACCTATAGAAGGGGACATCTCTGACAGGTCTCAGTGATGGTGGACCTATAGAAGGGGACATCTCTGACATGTCTCAGTGATGGTGGACCTAAAGAAGGGGACATCTCTGACAGGTCTTTGTCTCAGTGATGGTGGACCTATAGAAGGGGACAGGTCTCAGTGATGGTGGACCTATAGAAGGGGACATCACTGAGACCTGTCAGACCTGTCCCCTTCTATAGGTCCACCATCACTGAGACATGTCAGAGATGTGCCCTTCTATAGGTCCACCATCACTGAGACATGTCCCCTTCTATAGGTCCACCATCACTGAGACATGTCAGAGATGTCCCCTTCTATAGGTCCACCATCACTGAGACATGTCCCCTTCTATAGGTCCACCATCACTGAGACATGTCCCCTTCTATAGGTCCACCATCACTGAGACATTTCAGAGATGTCCCCTTCTATAGGTCCACCATCACTGAGACATGTCCCCTTCTATAGGTCCACCATCACTGAGACATGTCCCCTTCTATAGGTCCACCATCACTGAGACATGTCCCCTTCTATAGGTCCACCATCACTGAGACCTGTCCCCTTCTATAGGTCCACCATCACTGAGACATGTCCCCTTCTATAGGTCCACCATCACTGAGACATGTCCCCTTCTATAGGTCCACCATCACTGAGACATGTCCCCTTCTATAGGTCCACCATCACTGAGACATGTCCCCTTCTATAGGTCCACCATCACTGAGACATTTCAGAGATGTCCCCTTCTATAGGTCCACCATCACTGAGACATGTCCCCTTCTATAGGTCCACCATCACTGAGACATGTCCCCTTCTATAGGTCCACCATCACTGAGACATGTCCCCTTCTATAGGTCCACCATCACTGAGACATGTCCCCTTCTATAGGTCCACCATCACTGAGACATGTCCCCTTCTATAGGTCCACCATCACTGAGACATGTCCCCTTCTATAGGTCCACCATCACTGAGACATGTCCCCTTCTATAGGTCCACCATCACTGAGACATGTCCCCTTCTATAGGTCCACCATCACTGAGACATGTCCCCTTCTATAGGTCCACCATCACTGAGACATGTCCCCTTCTATAGGTCCACCATCACTGAGACATGTCCCCTTCTATAGGTCCACCATCACTGAGACATTTCAGAGATGTCCCCTTCTATAGGTCCACCATCACTGAGACATTTCACATGTCCCCTTCTATAGGTCCACCATCACTGAGACATGTCCCCTTCTATAGGTCCACCATCACTGAGACATGTCCCCTTCTATAGGTCCACCATCACTGAGACATGTCCCCTTCTATAGGTCCACCATCACTGAGACATGTCCCCTTCTATAGGTCCACCATCACTGAGACATGTCCCCTTCTATAGGTCCACCATCACTGAGACATGTCCCCTTCTATAGGTCCACCATCACTGAGACATGTCCCCTTCTATAGGTCCACCATCACTGAGACATGTCCCCTTCTATAGGTCCACCATCACTGAGACATGTCCCCTTCTATAGGTCCACCATCACTGAGACATGTCCCCTTCTATAGGTCCACCATCACTGAGACATTTCAGAGATGTCCCCTTCTATAGGTCCACCATCACTGAGACATGTCCCCTTCTATAGGTCCACCATCACTGAGACATTTCAGAGATGTCCCCTTCTATAGGTCCACCATCACTGAGACATGTCCCCTTCTATAGGTCCACCATCACTGAGACATGTCCCCTTCTATAGGTCCACCATCACTGAGACATGTCAGAGATGTCCCCTTCTATAGGTCCACCATCACTGAGACAAAGACAAAGAAAATGGTAAGTCATTAGTTTTATGAAACTCGGTCAGTTATATCTGAGAATATTTTTAAAACAATACTTTATTTCAAATGTAGGTGTCCTTTAAGTTATGTGGAAATGCAGATTGAGCTCATACATTATGTAGGTGATTCGTTTTAGTGTGCGTCCCTATTCCATGTATAGTGCACTACTGACCAGAAGAGTACGACAGTTAACCCATTGGCCCTGGACAAAGTAGTGCACTAAACAGGGTGCCGATTGGGACGTGGCGGGGTAAAGAGAAAGTGATGATGAGAGTTAATGATGACCTTGGGCCTAGCTAACAGGAATATACATGATTATAGGAGGACCAGCAGAGTGCTGCTGTACTGCTGATATACAGCTATTCTAATGTGTTAGTCACACGGTCTCCCTGTGTATCACCGTGTTCCCATATCCTAGTAAAACCTTCATTCACCTGAAATAACCTCTGTTACTTCCAGAACACTTCATTTACTGTGGTTCTGTTGGACTACAGTGGTTCTGTACTGGTTCTGTTAGACTACAGTGGTTCTGTACTGGTTCTGTTGGACTACAGTGGTTCTGTTGGACTACAGTGGTTCTGTACTGGTTCTGTTAGACTACAGTGGTTCTGTACTGGTTCTGTTGGATTACAGTGGTTTTGTACTGGTTCTGTACTGGTTCTGTTGGACTACTGTGGTTCTGTACTGGTTCTGTTAGACTACAGTGGTTCTGTCATCTCTGTTAGACTACAGTGGTTCTGTACTGGTTCTGTTGGACTACAGTGGTTCTGTACTGGTTCTGTTGGACTACAGTGGTTCTGTACTGGTTCTGTACTGGTTATGTTGGACTACTGTGGTTCTGTACTGGTTCTGTTAGACTACAGTGGTTCTGTCGTCTCTGTTAGACTACAGTGGTTCTGTACTGGTTCTGTTGGACTACTGTGGTTCTGTACTGGTTCTGTTAGACTACAGTGGTTCTGTCGTCTCTGTTAGACTACAGTGGTTCTGTACTGGTTCTGTTAGACTACAGTGGTTCTGTCGTCTCTGTTAGACTACAGTGGTTCTGTACTGGTTCTGTTGGACTACAGTGGTTCTGTACTGGTTCTGTTAGACTACAGTGGTTCTGTACTGGTTCGGTTAGACTATAGTGGTTATGTTGGACTACTGTGGTTCTGTACTGGTTCTGTTGGACTACTGTGGTTCTGTACTGGTTCTGTTAGACTACAGTGGTTCTGTACTGGTTCTGTCAGACTACAGTGGTTCTGTTAGACTACAGTGGTTCTGTACTGGTTCTGTTAGACTACAGTGGTTCTGTTAGACTTCAGTGGTTCTGTACTGGTTCTGTTAGACTATAGTGGTTCTGTTAGACTACAGTGGTTCTGTTAGACTACAGTGGTTCTGTACTGGTTCTGTTATACTGTCAAACTGTTCTTGGTTTCTGCTCCATGTCCTCTCTCTCCCTCTAAACAGATTGAGTGTAGTCTGGCCCAGGAGTGTGAAGGTAAACGCAAAGGCTCTGGAGCAACAAACCGCCCTTGTTGTCTCTGCCTGGCCGGTTCCCCTCTTTCCACTGGGATTCTCTGCCTCTAAACCCTATTACAGGGGATGAGTCACTGGCTTACTGGTTCTCTTTCATGCCATCCCGAGGAGGGGTGCTTCACTTGAGTGGGTTGAGTGACTGATGTGATCTTCCTGTCTGGGTTGGCGCCCCCTTGGGTTTGTGTAGTGGGTGAGATCTTTGTGGGCTATACTCGGCCTTGTCTCAGGATAGTAAGTTGGTGGCTGAAGGTATCCCTCGAGTGGTGTGGGGGCTGTGCCTTGGTAAAGTGGGTGGGGTTATATCCTGCCTGTCTGGGGTGTCATCGGATGGGGCCACAGTGTCTCCTGACCCCTCCTGACTCAGCCTCCAGTATTTATGCTGCAGTAGTTTATATGTCGGGGTGCTAGGGTCAGTTTGTTATATCTGGAGTACTTCTCCTGTCTTATCTGGTGTCCTGTGTGAATTTCAGTATGCTCTCTCCAATTCAAATCAAATCAAAATCAAATCAAATCAAATTTATTTATATAGCCCTTCGTACATCAGCTGATATCTCAAAGTGCTGTACAGAAACCCAGCCTAAAACCCCAAACAGCAAGCAATGCAGGTGTAGAAGCACGTAGAAGTAGAATTCTCTCTCTTTCTCTCGGAGGATCTGAGCCCTAGGATCATGCCTCAGGAACACCTGGCATGATGACTCCTGGCTGCCCCCAGTCCACCTGGCCGTGCTGCTACTCCCGTTTCAACTGTTCTGCCTGCGGCTATGGAACCCTGACCTGTTCACCGGACGTGCTACCTGTCCCAGACCTGTTGTTTTCAACTCTCTCTCTCTCTACTGCACCTGCTGTCTCTAACTCTGAATGATAATCCCTTGAAACTGACATTTACTCCTGAGGTGCTGACTTGCTGCACCCTCTACAACCACTGTGACTATTATTATTTGACCCTGCTGGTCATTAATGAACGTTTGAACATCTTGTCCATGTTCTGTTATAATCTCCACCCGGCACAGCCAGTAGAGGACTGGTCACCCCTCAGAGCCTGGTTGCTCTGGTCTACCCAGTACAGCCAGTAGAGGACTGGTCACCCCTCAGAGCCTGGTTGCTCTGGTCTACCCAGTACAGCCAGTAGAGGACTGGCCATGTTTATTAACAATCCAAAAGGGGAAGGCAAGAGGATGGTCGTGGACAGGCAAAAGGTCAAAACCAGTTCAGAGTTCAGGAGGTACAGAATGGTCAGGCAGGCTGAATGGTCAGGCAGGTAGAATGGTCAGGCAGGAAGAATGGTCAGGCAGGCTGAATGGTCAGGCAGGCTGAATGGTCAGGCAGAATGGTCAGGCAGGTAGAATGGTCAGGCAGGTAGAATGGTCAGGCAGGAAGAATGGTCAGGCAGGCTGAATGGTCAGGCAGGCTGAATGGTCAGGCAGAATGGTCAGGCAGGTAGAATGGTCAGGCAGGTAGAATTGTCAGGCAGGCTGAATGGTCAGGCAGAATGGTCAGGAAGGTAGAATTGTCAGGCAGGTAGAATGGTCAGGCAGGCTGAATGGTCAGGCAGAATGGTCAGGCAGGTAGAATGATCAGGCAGGTAGAATGGTCAGGCAGGCTGAATGGTCAGGTAGAATGGTCAGGCAGGCTGAATGGTCAGGCTGAATGGTCAGGCAGGTAGAATGGTCAGGCAGGTAGAATGGTCAGGCAGGTAGAATGGTCAGGTAGAATGGTCAGGCAGGCTGAATGGTCAGGTAGAATGGTCAGGCAGGCTGAATGGTCAGGCTGAATGGTCAGGCAGGTAGAATGGTGAGGCAGAATGGTCAGGTAGAATGGTCAGGCAGGCTGAATGGTCAGGCAGGTAGAATGGTCAGGCAGGTAGAATGGTCAGGTAGGTAGAATGGTCAGGCAAGTAGAATGGTCAGGCAGGCTCGAGGTCAAGGCAGGCTCGAGGTCAGGGCAGGCAGACTGGTCAGGCAGGCTCGAGGTCAAGGCAGGCTCAATGGTCAGGCAGGCAGAATGGAGTCCAGAAAAACAGGACATCGGTCAAAACCGGGAGGACTAGAAGAAGATAAAAGCTTTGGGGAAACACGCTGGTTGACTTGAACATACAAGGTGAACTGGTACAGAGAGACAGGAAACAGAGGGATAAATACACTGGCACAGAGAGACAGGAAACACAGGGATAAATACACTGGTACAGAGAGACAGGAAACACAGGGATAAATACACTGGTAGAGAGACAGGAAACACAGGGATAAATACACCGAGAGACAGGAAACACAGGGATAAATACACTGGTACAGAGAGACAGGAAACACAGGGATAAATACACTGGTAGAGAGAGACAGGAAACACAGGGATAAATACACTGGCAGAGAGAGACAGGAAACACAGGGATAAATACACTGGTACAGAGAGACAGGAAACACAGGGATAAATACACTGGCACAGAGAGACAGGAAACACAGGGATAAATACACTGGTAGAGAGACAGGAAACACAGGGATAAATACACTGGCACAGAGAGACAGGAAACACAGGGATAAATACACTGGTAGAGAGACAGGAAACACAGGGATAAATACACTGGCACAGAGAGACAGGAAACACAGGGATAAGCACACTGGTACAGAGAGACAGGAAACACAGGGATAAATACACTGGTACAGAGAGACAGGAAACACAGGGATAAATACACTGGTAGAGAAACAGGAAACACAGGGATAAATACACTGGTATAGAGAGACAGGAAACACAGGGATAAATACACTGGTATAGAGAGACAGGAAACACAGGGATAAATCCACAGAGAGACAGGAAACACAGGGATAAATACACTGACACAGAGAGACAGGAAACACAGGGATAAATACACTGGTAGAGAGACAGGAAACACAGGGATAAATACACTGGTACAGAGAGACAGGAAACACAGGGATAAATACACTGGTACAGAGAGACAGGAAACACAGGGATAAATACACTGACACAGAGAGACAGGAAACACAGGGATAAATACACTGGTACAGAGAGACAGGAAACACAGGGATAAATACACTGGTAGAGAGACAGGAAACACAGGGATAAATACACTGGTACAGAGAGACAGGAAACACAGGGATAAATCCACAGAGAGACAGGAAACACAGGGATAAATACACTGGCACAGAGAGACAGGAAACACAGGGATAAATACACTGGTACAGAGAGACAGGAAACACAGGGATAAATACACTGGTACAGAGAGACAGGAAACACATGGATAAATACACTGGTAGAGAGACAGGAAACACAGGGATAAATACACTGGTACAGAGAGACAGGAAACACAGGGATAAATACACTGGTACAGAGAGACAGGAAACACAGGGATAAATACACTGGTACAGAGAGACAGGAAACACAGGGATAAATACACTGGCACAGAGAGACAGGAAACACAGGGATAAATACACTGGTACAGAGAGACAGGAAACACAGGGATAAATACACTGGTACAGAGAGACAGGAAACACAGGGATAAATACACTGGTACAGAGAGACAGGAAACACAGGGATAAATACACTGACACAGAGAGACAAGAAACACAGGGATAAATACACTGGTACAGAGAGACAGGAAACACAGGGATAAATACACTGGTAGAGAGACAGGAAACACAGGGATAAATACACTGGTACAGAGAGACAGGAAACACAGGGATAAATACACTGGTAGAGAGTGACAGGAAACACAGGGATAAATACACTGGTACAGAGAGACAGGAAACACAGGGTTAAATACACTGGGAGAAATACAGTCAACCTGGAGATAAATACAATCACAAGGACAGGTGAAACAGACCAGGGATGACACCTATGTTCCTTCCTAGCTTCCTTTCTTGGGAGTTTTCCTTAAACAACATGCTTCTACATCTGCATTGCCTGCTGTTTGGGGGTTTTAGGCTGGGATAAATACACTTTGAGATATCAGCTGATGTACAAGGGATAAATACACTTGACTGGTTGATTTGGTTCATTCTTCTATGTTAAAGTTGTAAGATACACTGGTATGAGACAGGAAAGAATGGAAGGAAAACTACCAGAACAGTCAGTAAATACAAGAGATAAATTTTATCATCTGTCTTCCGAAAGTGCCCTTCATCACCGATAAAACAGAGCTCCAACTCTGCCCTTCATCACCGATAAAACAGAGCTCAACTCTGCCCTTCATCATCGATAAAACAGAGCTCCAACTCTGCCCTTCATCATCGATAAAACAGAGCTCCAACTCTGCCCTTCATCATCGATAAAACAGAGCTCCAACTCTGCCCTTCATCACCGATAAAACAGAGCCTGCCCTTCATCATCGATAAAACAGAGCTCCAACTCTGCCCTTCATCATCGATAAAACAGAGCTCCAACTCTGCCCTTCATCATCGATAAAACAGAGCTCCAACTCTGCCCTTCATCATCGATAAAACAGAGCTCCAACTCTGCCCTTCATCATCGATAAAACAGAGCTCCAACTCTGCCCTTCATCACCGATAAAACAGAGCTCCAACTCTGCCCTTCATCATCGATAAAACAGAGCTCCAACTCTGCCCTTCATCATCGATAAAACAGAGCTCCAACTCTGCCCTTCATCATCGATAAAACAGAGCTCCAACTCTGCCCTTCATCATCGATAAAACAGAGCTCCAACTCTGCCCTTCATCATCGATAAAACAGAGCTCCAACTCTGCCCTTCATCATCGATAAAACAGAGCTCCAACTCTGCCCTTCATCATCGATAAAACAGAGCTCCAACTCTGCCCTTCATCATCGATAAAACAGAGCTCCAACTCTGCCCTTCATCATCGATAAAACAGAGCTCCAACTCTGCCCTTCATCATCGATAAAACAGAGCTCCAACTCTGCCCTTCATCATCGATAAAACAGAGCTCCAACTCTGCCCTTCATCACCGATAAAACAGAGCTCCAACTCTGCCCTTCATCATCGATAAAACAGAGCTCCAACTCTGCCCTTCATCATCGATAAAACAGAGCTCCAACTCTGCCCTTCATCATCGATAAAACAGAGCTCCAACTCTGCCCTTCATCATCGATAAAACAGAGCTCCAACTCTGCCCTTCATCATCGATAAAACAGAGCTCCAACTCTGCCCTTCATCATCGATAAAACAGAGCTCCAACTCTGCCCTTCATCATCGATAAAACAGAGCTCCAACTCTGCCCTTCATCATCGATAAAACAGAGCTCCAACTCTGCCCTTCATCATCGATAAAACAGAGCTCCAACTCTGCCCTTCATCATCGATAAAACAGAGCTCCAACTCTGCCCTTCATCATCGATAAAACAGAGCTCCAACTCTGCCCTTCATCACGATAAAACAGAGCTCCAACTCTGCCCTTCATCATCGATAAAACAGAGCTCCAACTCTGCCCTTCATCATCGATAAAACAGAGCTCCAACTCTGCCCTTCATCATCGATAAAACAGAGCTCCAACTCTGCCCTTCATCACCGATAAAACAGAGCTCCAACTCTGCCCTTCATCATCGATAAAACAGAGCTCCAACTCTGCCCTTCATCACCGATAAAACAGAGCTCCAACTCTGCCCTTCATCATCGATAAAACAGAGCTCCAACTCTGCCCTTCATCATCGATAAAACAGAGCTCCAACTCTGCCCTTCATCATCGATAAAACAGAGCTCCAACTCTGCCCTTCATCATCGATAAAACAGAGCTCCAACTCTGCCCTTCATCATCGATAAAACAGAGCTCCAACTCTGCCCTTCATCACCGATAAAACAGAGCTCCAACTCTGTAAATGACTCAAATTAAATCACATTTTATTGGTCACTTATACGTTTTGTAGCAGATGTTATTGGCGGTGTAGTGAAATGCGTGTGTCTCGACTCCGACAGCGCAGTAATATCTCACAAATTACACAACATGTGTCCAATACACACAAATCTAAGTAAAGGAATTAAGAATATATAAATATATGGATGAGCAATGTCATAGCAACATAGACTAAGATACAGTAGAATAGTATAGAATACAGTATATACATAGACTAAGATACAGTAGAATAGTATAGAATACAGTATATACATAGACTAAGATACAGTAGAATAGTATAGAATACAGTATATACATAGACTAAGATACAGTAGAATAGTATAGAATACAGTATATAAATAGACTAAGATACAGTAGAATAGTATAGAATACAGTATATACATAGACTAAGATACAGTAGAATAGTATAGAATACAGTATATACATATGAGATGAGTAATACATAGACTAAGATACAGTAGAATAGTATAGAATACAGTATATACATAGATGAGTAATACATAGACTAAGATACAGTAGAATAGTATAGAATACAGTATATACATATGAGATGAGTAATACATAGACTAAGATACAGTAGAATAGTATAGAATACAGTATATACATATGAGATGAGTAATACATAGACTAAGATACAGTAGAATAGTATAGAATACAGTGTATACATAGATCAATAATGTCAGATGTGTAAACATTATTAAAGTGGCCAGTGATTTAGTCTATGTATACAGGGCAACAGCTACTAAATGTTAGTGGTGACTGTTTACAGTCTGATGGCCTTGAGATAGGAGGTGTTTTTCAGTCTCTCGGTCCCAGCTTTGATGCACCTGTGCTGACGTTGCCTTCTGGATGAAAGCGGGGTGAACAGGCAGTGGCTCGGGTGGTTGATGTCCTTGATGATCTTTTTGGATGCCTATAGCGTATCATGTCAAATACTATACTAAAATACTACAAGGTATAATACTATAAGGTATAATACTATAAGGTGTCATGTAAAATACTAAACTAAAATATTATAATGTATAATACTATAAGGTATATTATAAAATACTATAAGGTATAATACTATAATGTATAATACTATAATATAATACTATAAGGTATAATACTATAATGTATAATACTATAATGTATAATACTATAAGGTATAATACTAAATGTATTATACTATAATACTAAAATATAATATAATGTATAATACTATAATGTATATTTATAAAAATACTATAAGGTATAATACTATAATGTATAATATACTATAATACTATAAGGTATAATACTACAAGGTATAATACTATAATGTATAATACTATAAGGTATAATGTATAATACTAAACTAAATGTATTATACTATAATACTATAAGGTATAATACTATAATGTATAATACTATAATGTATAATACTATAAGGTATAATACTATAATGTATAATACTATAATGTATAATACTATAAGGTATAATACTATAATGTATTATACTAAATACTATAAGGTATAATACTATAAGGTATAATACTATAATGTATAATATATAAGGTATAATACTATAATGTATAATACTATAATGTATAATACTATAATAATACTATAAGGTATAATACTATAAGGTATAATACTATAATGTATAATACTATAATATAATGTATAATACTATACTATAATACTATAATGTATAATACTATAATGTATAATACTATAATGTATAATACTATAATGTATAATACTATAATGTATAATACTATAAGGTATAATGTATAATACTATAAGGTATAATACTATAAGGTATAATACTATAATGTATAATACTATAATGTATAATACTATAAGGTATAATGTATAATACTATAAGGTATAATACTATAAGGTATAATACTATAAGGTATAATACTATCAGGTATAATGTATAATACTATAAGGTATAATACTATAAGGTATAATACTATAAGGTATAATGTATAACACTATAATGTATAATACTATAAGGTATAATACTATAATGTATAATACTATAAGGTATAATACTATAAGGTATAATACTATAATGTATAATACTATAAGGTATAATGTATAATACTATAAGGTATAATACTATAAGGTATAATACTATAAGGTATAATACTATCAGGTATAATGTATAATACTATAAGGTATAATACTATAAGGTATAATGTATAATACTATAAGGTATAATACTATAAGGTATAATACTATCAGGTATAATGTATAATACTATAAGGTATAATACTATAAGGTATAATACTATAAGGTATAATACTATCAGGTATAATGTATAATACTATAAGGTATAATACTATAAGGTATAATACTATAATGTATAATACTATAAGGTATAATGTATAATACTATAAGGTATAATACTATAAGGTATAATACTATAAGGTATAATACTATCAGGTATAATGTATAATACTATAAGGTATAATACTATAAGGTATAATACTATAATGTATAATACTATAATGTATAATACTATAATGTATAATACTATAATGTATAATACTATAGTGTATAATACTATAATGTATAATACTATAATGTATAATACTATAATGTATAATACTATAATGTATAATACTATAATGTATAATACTATACTGTAATACTATCAGGTATAATGTATAATACTATAATGTATAATACTATCAGGTATAATACTATAATGTATAATACTATAATGTATAATACTATAATGTATAATACTATAATGTAAAATACTATAATGTATAATACTATAATACTATAATGTATAATACTATAATGTATAATACTATAATGTAAAATACTATAATGTATAATACTATAATACTATAATGTATAATACTATACTATAATACTATCAGGTATAATACTATCAGGTATAATACTATAATGTATAATACTATAGTGTATAATACTATAATACTATCAGGTATAATGTATAATACTATAATGTATAATACTATACTATAATACTATCAGGTATAATGTATAATACTATAATGTATAATACTATAATGTATAATACTATACTATAATACTATCAGGTATAATGTATAATACTATAATGTATAATACTATAATGTATAATACTATAATGTATAATACTATAATGTATAATACTATACTATAATACTATCAGGTATAATGTATAATACTATAATGTATAATACTATAATGTATAATACTATAATGTATAATACTATAATGTATAATACTATAATGTATAATACTATAATGTATAATACTATACTATAATACTATCAGGTATAATGTATAATACTATAATGTAT
Source organism: Oncorhynchus gorbuscha (assembly GCF_021184085.1). Classification (NCBI taxonomy): domain Eukaryota; kingdom Metazoa; phylum Chordata; class Actinopteri; order Salmoniformes; family Salmonidae; genus Oncorhynchus; species Oncorhynchus gorbuscha. The sequence continues at coordinate 1,224 of NW_025745773.1, read as the reverse complement.
AATACTATAATGTATAATACTATAATGTATAATACTATAATGTATAATACTATACTATAATACTATCAGGTATAATGTATAATACTATAATGTATAATACTATAATGTATAATACTATAATGTATAATACTATCAGGTATAATACTATAATGTATAATACTATACTATAATACTATCAGGTATAATGTATAATACTATAAGGTATAATACTATAATGTATAATACTATAATGTATAATACTATAAGGTATAATACTATAATGTATAATACTATAATGTATAATACTATAATGTATAATACTATACTATAATACTATCAGGTATAATGTATAATACTATAATGTATAATACTATACTATAATGTAAATATGAAGGTCAGAGCTCTGTGACGACATGTTTCATTTAAACCCTAATGGTAAAAGCTTGATGGTTATAACTAATAGCATGAGGGCATTGGAGGCAGAGATACTCCCTGGGAAATAGGGAACCGAATACAAAATTAAATCTAAGTTTTCAATTTACGTCTCCCAGCAGAGTTTACCAACTAAATGGGCTCAGAACACTGTCTAATGAGAGAATAAATAATATGATAATGGGATTTAGAGGAAGTAGTTCTCCACTGGGAGAAAATGTTCCATATCAAACCGACCTTATTAATTATCAGATACAAAGTGTTAAAAAACTAAACAAAGAAGCACAAAGACTTTTCCGTATTTATCAGTCTGATTAACCTTACTTTAGGAGCAGCCATTTTAAAAACTAGGCTGAAGAGAAACCACTGTGAGGGAGAGACCAGTGTTCTCAGTCTGATTAACCTTACTTTAAGAGCAGCCATTTTAAAAACTAGGCTGAAGAGAAACCACTGTGAGGGAGAGACCAGTGTTCTCAGTCTGATTAACCTTACTTTAAGAGCAGCCATTTTAAAAACTAGGCTGAAGAGAAACCACTGTGAGGGAGAGGCCAGTGTTCTCAGTCTGATTAACCTTACTTTAAGAGCAGCCATTTTAAAACTAGGCTGAAGAGAAACCACTGTGAGGGAGAGGCCAGTGTTCTCAGTCTGATTAACCTTACTTTAAGAGCAGCCATTTTAAAAACTAGGCTGAAGAGAAACCACTGTGAGGAGAGACCAGTGTTCTCAGTCTGATTAACCTTACTTTAAGAGCAGCCATTTTAAAAACCACTAGGGAGAGACCAGTGTTCTCAGTCTGATTAACCTTACTTAAGA